>NW_027285093.1:0-145264 GCF_040894005.1 Engystomops pustulosus
GATCACAAGAGCTTACACTCTATGAGGAGATAGAGGGGACACAGGAGGAGGGAGGGTCCTGATCACAAGAGCTTACACTCTATGAGGAGATAGAGAGGACACAGGAGGAGTGAGGGCCCTGATCACAAGAGCTTACACTCTATGAGGAGATAGAGAGGACACAGGAGGAGTGAGGGTCCTGATCACAAGAGCTTACACTCTATGAGGAGATAGAGGGGACACAGGAGGAGTGAGGGTCTGATCACAAGAGCTTACACTCTATGAGGAGATAGAGGGGACACAGGAGGAGGGAGGGGCCTGATCACAAGAGCTTACACTCTATGAGGAGATAGAGGGGACACAGAGGAGTGAGGGTCCTGATCACAAGAGCTTACACTCTATGAGGAGATAGAGGGGACACAGGAGGAGTGAGGGTCCTGATCACAAGAGCTTACACTCTATGAGGAGATAGAGGGACACAGGAGGAGTGAGGGTCCTGATCACAAGAGCTTACACTCTATGAGGAGATAGAGAGGACACAGGAGGAGTGAGGGTCCTGATCACAAGAGCTTACACTCTATGAGGAGATAGAGGGACACAGGAGGAGTGAGGGTCCTGATCACAAGAGCTTACACTCTATGAGGAGATAGAGAGGACACAGGAGGAGTGAGGGTCCTGATCACAAGAGCTTACACTCTATGAGGAGATAGAGGGGACACAGGAGGAGTGAGGGTCCTGATCACAAGAGCTTACACTCTATGAGGAGATAGAGAGGACACAGGAGGAGTGAGGGTCCTGATCACAAGAGCTTACACTCTATGAGGAGATAGAGGGGGGGACACAGGAGGAGTGAGGGTCCTGATCACAAGAGCTTACACTCTATGAGGAGATAGAGGGGACACAGGAGGAGGGAGGGTCCTGATCACAAGAGCTTACACTCTATGAGGAGATAGAGGGACACAGGAGGAGTGAGGGTCCTGATCACAAGAGCTTACACTCTATGAGGAGATAGAGGGGGACACAGGAGGAGTGAGGGTCCTGATCACAAGAGCTTACACTCTATGAGGAGATAGAGGGGGGGACACAGGAGGAGTGAGGGTCCTGATCACAAGAGCTTACACTCTATGAGGAGATAGAGGGGACACAGGAGGAGGGAGGGTCCTGATCACAAGAGCTTACACTCTATGAGGAGATAGAGGGGACACAGGAGGAGTGAGGGTCCTGATCACAAGAGCTTACACTCTATGAGGAGATAGAGGGACACAGGAGGAGTGAGGGTCCTGATCACAAGAGCTTACACTCTATGAGGAGATAGAGGGGGACACAGGAGGAGGGAGGGTCCTGATCACAAGAGCTTACACTCTATGAGGAGATAGAGGGGACACAGGAGGAGTGAGGGTCCTGATCACAAGAGCTTACACTCTATGAGGAGATAGAGGGACACAGGAGGAGGGAGGGTCCTGATCACAAGAGCTTACACTCTATGAGGAGATAGAGGGGACACAGGAGGAGTGAGGGTCCTGATCACAAGAGCTTACACTCTATGAGGAGATAGAGGGGGGACACAGGAGGAGTGAGGGTCCTGATCACAAGAGCTTACACTCTATGAGGAGATAGAGGGGACACAGGAGGAGGGAGGGTCCTGATCACAAGAGCTTACACTCTATGAGGAGATAGAGAGGACACAGGAGGAGTGAGGGTCCTGATCACAAGAGCTTACACTCTATGAGGAGATAGAGAGGACACAGGAGGAGGGAGGGTCCTGATCACAAGAGCTTACACTCTATGAGGAGATAGAGGGGGGACACAGGAGGAGGGAGGGTCCTGATCACAAGAGCTTACACTCTATGAGGAGATAGAGAGGACACAGGAGGAGTGAGGGTCCTGATCACAAGAGCTTACACTCTATGAGGAGATAGAGGGGGGACACAGGAGGAGTGAGGGTCCTGATCACAAGAGCTTACACTCTATGAGGAGATAGAGGGGGACACAGGAGGAGGGAGGGTCCTGATCACAAGAGCTTACACTCTATGAGGAGATAGAGGGGACACAGGAGGAGTGAGGGTCCTGATCACAAGAGCTTACACTCTATGAGGAGATAGAGAGGACACAGGAGGAGTGAGGGTCCTGATCACAAGAGCTTACACTCTATGAGGAGATAGAGGAGGACACAGGAGGAGTGAGGGTCCTGATCACAAGAGCTTACACTCTATGAGGAGATAGAGAGGACACAGGAGGAGGGAGGGTCCTGATCACAAGAGCTTACACTCTATGAGGAGATAGAGGGGACACAGGAGGAGTGAGGGTCCTGATCACAAGAGCTTACACTCTATGAGGAGATAGAGGGGGGACACAGGAGGAGGGAGGGTCCTGATCACAAGAGCTTACACTCTATGAGGAGATAGAGGGGACACAGGAGGAGTGAGGGTCCTGATCACAAGAGCTTACACTCTATGAGGAGATAGAGGGGACACAGGAGGAGGGAGGGTCCTGATCACAAGAGCTTACACTCTATGAGGAGATAGAGGGGACACAGGAGGAGGGAGGGTCCTGATCACAAGAGCTTACACTCTATGAGGAGATAGAGGGGGGACACAGGAGGAGTGAGGGTCCTGATCACAAGAGCTTACACTCTATGAGGAGATAGAGAGGACACAGGAGGAGTGAGGGTCCTGATCACAAGAGCTTACACTCTATGAGGAGATAGAGAGGACACAGGAGGAGTGAGGGTCCTGATCACAAGAGCTTACACTCTATGAGGAGATAGAGGGGGACACAGGAGGAGTGAGGGTCCTGATCACAAGAGCTTACACTCTATGAGGAGATAGAGGGGACACAGGAGGAGTGAGGGTCCTGATCACAAGAGCTTACACTCTATGAGGAGATAGAGAGGGACACAGGAGGAGTGAGGGTCCTGATCACAAGAGCTTACACTCTATGAGGAGATAGAGAGGACACAGGAGGAGTGAGGGTCCTGATCACAAGAGCTTACACTCTATGAGGAGATAGAGAGGACACAGGAGGAGTGAGGGTCCTGATCACAAGAGCTTACACTCTATGAGGAGATAGAGGGGACACAGGAGGAGGGAGGGTCCTGATCACAAGAGCTTACACTCTATGAGGAGATAGAGGGGGGACACAGGAGGAGTGAGGGTCCTGATCACAAGAGCTTACACTCTATGAGGAGATAGAGGGACACAGGAGGAGGGAGGGTCCTGATCACAAGAGCTTACACTCTATGAGGAGATAGAGGGGGACACAGGAGGAGTGAGGGTCCTGATCACAAGAGCTTACACTCTATGAGGAGATAGAGAGGATACAGGAGGAGTGAGGGTCCTGATCACAAGAGCTTACACTCTATGAGGAGATAGAGAGGACACAGGAGGAGTGAGGGTCCTGCTCACAAGAGCTTACACTCTATGAGGAGATAGAGAGGACACAGGAGGAGTGAGGGCCCTGATCACAAGAGCTTACACTCTATGAGGAGATAGAGGAGACACAGGAGGAGTGAGGGTCCTGATCACAAGAGCTTACACTCTATGAGGAGATAGAGAGGACACAGGAGGAGTGAGGGTCCTGATCACAAGAGCTTACACTCTATGAGGAGATAGAGGGGACACAGGAGGAGTGAGGGTCCTGATCACAAGAGCTTACACTCTATGAGGAGATAGAGGGGACACAGGAGGAGGGAGGGTCCTGATCACAAGAGCTTACACTCTATGAGGAGATAGAGGGGACACAGGAGGAGTGAGGGTCCTGATCACAGGAGCTTACACTCTATGAGGAGATAGAGGACACAGGAGGAGTGAGGGCCCTGATCACAAGAGCTTACACTCTATGAGGAGTTAGAGAGGACACCGGAGGAGTGAGGGTCCTGATCACAAGAGCTTACACTCTATGAGGAGATAGAGAGGACACAGGAGGAGGGAGGGTCCTGATCACAAGAGCTTACACTCTATGAGGAGATAGGACACAGGAGGAGGGAGGGTCCTGATCACAAGAGCTTACACTCTATGAGGAGATAGAGGGGACACAGGAGGAGTGAGGGTCCTGATCACAAGAGCTTACACTCTATGAGGAGATAGAGGGGACACAGGAGGAGGTGAGGGTCCTGATCACAAGAGCTTACACTCTATGAGGAGATAGAGGGGACACAGGAGGAGTGAGGGTCCTGATCACAAGAGCTTACACTCTATGAGGAGATAGAGAGGACACAGGAGGAGTGAGGGTCCTGATCACAAGAGCTTACACTCTATGAGGAGATAGAGAGGACACAGGAGGAGGGAGGGTCCTGATCACAAGAGCTTACACTCTATGAGGAGATAGAGGGACACAGGAGGAGGGAGGGTCCTGATCACAAGAGCTTACACTCTATGAGGAGATAGAGGGGACACAGGAGGAGTGAGGGTCCTGATCACAAGAGCTTACACTCTATGAGGAGATAGAGAGGACACAGGAGGAGTGAGGGTCCTGATCACAAGAGCTTACACTCTATGAGGAATAGAGGAGATAGAGGGAGGACACAGGAGGAGTGAGGGTCCTGATCACAAGAGCTTACACTCTATGAGGAGATAGAGGGGGGACACAGGAGGAGTGAGGGTCCTGATCACAAGAGCTTACACTCTATGAGGAGATAGAGGGGACACAGGAGGAGTGAGGGTCCTGATCACAAGAGCTTACACTCTATGAGGAGATAGAGAGGACACAGGAGGAGGGTGGGTCCTGATCACAAGAGCTTACACTCTATGAGGAGATAGAGAGGACACAGGAGGAGTGAGGGTCCTGATCACAAGAGCTTACACTCTATGAGGAGATAGAGAGGACACAGGAGGAGGGAGGGTCCTGATCACAAGAGCTTACACTCTATGAGGAGATAGAGGGGACACAGGAGGAGGGAGGGTCCTGATCACAAGAGCTTACACTCTATGAGGAGATAGAGAGGACACAGGAGGAGGGAGGGTCCTGATCACAAGAGCTTACACTCTATGAGGAGATAGAGAGGACACAGGAGGAGTGAGGGTCCTGATCACAAGAGCTTACACTCTATGAGGAGATAGAGAGGACACAGGAGGAGTGAGGGTCCTGATCACAAGAGCTTACACTCTATGAGGAGATAGAGGAGGACACAGGAGGAGGTGTGGGTCCTGATCACAAGAGCTTACACTCTATGAGGAGATAGAGAGGACACAGGAGGAGTGAGGGTCCTGATCACAAGAGCTTACACTCTATGAGGAGATAGAGGGGGGACACAGGAGGAGTGAGGGTCCTGATCACAAGAGCTTACACTCTATGAGGAGATAGAGGGGACACAGGAGGAGGGAGGGTCCTGATCACAAGAGCTTACACTCTATGAGGAGATAGAGAGGACACAGGAGGAGTGAGGGTCCTGATCACAAGAGCTTACACTCTATGAGGAGATAGAGAGGACACAGGAGGAGTGAGGGGCCTGATCACAAGAGCTTACACTCTATGAGGAGATAGAGAGGACACAGGAGGAGTGAGGGTCCTGAGCACAAGAGCTTACACTCTATGAGGAGATAGAGGGGACACAGGAGGAGGGAGGGGCCTGATCACAAGAGCTTACACTCTATGAGGAGATAGAGGGGGGGACACAGGAGGAGGGAGGGTCCTGATCACAAGAGCTTACACTCTATGAGGAGATAGAGAGGACACAGGAGGAGTGAGGGTCCTGATCACAAGAGCTTACACTCTATGAGGAGATAGAGGACACAGGAGGAGTGAGGGGCCTGATCACAAGAGCTTACACTCTATGAGGAGATAGAGGGGGGGACACAGGAGGAGTGAGGGTCCTGATCACAAGAGCTTACACTCCATGAGGAGATAGAGGGGACACAGGAGGAGGGAGGGTCCTGATCACAAGAGCTTACACTCTATGAGGAGATAGAGGGGACACAGGAGGAGGGAGGGGCCTGATCACAAGAGCTTACACTCTATGAGGAGATAGAGAGGACACAGGAGGAGGGAGGGTCCTGATCACAAGAGCTTACACTCTATGAGGAGATAGAGGGGACACAGGAGGAGGGAGGGTCCTGATCACAAGAGCTTACACTCTATGAGGAGATAGAGGGGACACAGGAGGAGTGAGGGTCCTGATCACAAGAGCTTACACTCTATGAGGAGATAGAGGGGACACAGGAGGAGGGAGGGTCCTGATCACAAGAGCTTACACTCTATGAGGAGATAGAGGGGGACACAGGAGGAGTGAGGGTCCTGATCACAAGAGCTTACACTCTATGAGGAGATGGAGGACACAGGAGGAGGGTGGGTCCTGATCACAAGAGCTTACACTCTATGAGGAGATAGAGAGGACACAGGAGGAGTGAGGGTCCTGATCACAAGAGCTTACACTCTATGAGGAGATAGAGGGGGACACAGGAGGAGGGAGGGTCCTGATCACAAGAGCTTACACTCTATGAGGAGATAGAGGGGACACAGGAGGAGTGAGGGTCCTGATCACAAGAGCTTACACTCTATGAGGAGATAGAGAGGACACAGGAGGAGGGAGGGTCCTGATCACAAGAGCTTACACTCTATGAGGAGATAGAGGGGGGACACAGGAGGAGTGAGGGTCCTGATCACAAGAGCTTACACTCTATGAGGAGGGGAGGACACAGAAGGAGGGAGGGTCCTGATCACAAGAGCTTACACTCTATGAGGAGATGGAGGACACAGGAGGAGGGTGGGTCCTGATCACAAGAGCTTACACTCTATGAGGAGATAGAGAGGACACAGGAGGAGGGAGGGTCCTGATCACAAGAGCTTACACTTTATGAGGAGATAGAGAGGACACAGGAGGAGTGAGGGTCCTGATCACAAGAGCTTACACTCTATGAGGAGATAGAGAGGACACAGGAGGAGTGAGGGTCCTGATCACAAGAGCTTACACTCTATGAGGAGATAGAGGACACAGGAGGAGTGAGGGGCCTGATCACAAGAGCTTACACTCTATGAGGAGATAGAGGGGACACAGGAGGAGGGAGGGTCCTGATCACAAGAGCTTACACTCTATGAGGAGATAGAGAGGACACAGGAGGAGTGAGGGTCCTGATCACAGGAGCTTACACTCTATGAGGAGATAGAGGACACAGGAGGAGTGAGGGCCCTGATCACAAGAGCTTACACTCTATGAGGAGTTAGAGAGGACACCGGAGGAGTGAGGGTCCTGATCACAAGAGCTTACACTCTATGAGGAGATAGAGAGGACACAGGAGGAGGGAGGGTCCTGATCACAAGAGCTTACACTCTATGAGGAGATAGGACACAGGAGGAGGGAGGGTCCTGATCACAAGAGCTTACACTCTATGAGGAGATAGAGGGGACACAGGAGGAGGGAGGGTCCTGATCACAAGAGCTTACACTCTATGAGGAGATAGAGGGGACACAGGAGGAGGGAGGGTCCTGATCACAAGAGCTTACACTCTATGAGGAGATAGAGAGGACACAGGAGGAGTGAGGGTCCTGATCACAAGAGCTTACACTCTATGAGGAGATAGAGGGGACACAGGAGGAGGGAGGGTCCTGATCACAAGAGCTTACACTCTATGAGGAGATAGAGGAGGACACAGGAGGAGGGAGGGTCCTGATCACAAGAGCTTACACTCTATGAGGAGATAGAGGACACAGGAGGAGGGAGGGTTCTGATCACAAGAGCTTACACTCTATGAGGAGATAGAGAGGACACAGGAGGAGTGAGGGTTCTGATCACAAGAGCTTACACTCTATGAGGGGGGAGACACAGAAGGAGGGAGGGTCCTGATCACAAGAGCTTACACTCTATGAGGAGATAGAGGGGGGACAGGAGGAGTGAGGGTCCTGATCACAAGAGCTTACACTCTATGAGGAGATAGAGGGGGGACACAGGAGGAGTGAGGGGCCTGATCACAAGAGCTTACACTCTATGAGGAGATAGAGGGGACACAGGAGGAGTGAGGGTCCTGATCACAAGAGCTTACACTCTATGAGGAGATAGAGGACACAGGAGGAGTGAGGGTCCTGATCACAAGAGCTTACACTCTATGAGGAGATAGAGGACACAGGAGGAGTGAGGGGCCTGATCACAAGAGCTTACACTCTATGAGGAGATAGAGGGGACACAGGAGGAGGGAGGGTCCTGATCACAAGAGCTTACACTCTATGAGGAGATGGAGGACACAGGAGGAGTGAGAGTCCTGATCACAAGAGCTTACACTCTATGAGGAGATAGAGAGGACACAGGAGGAGTGAGGGCCCTGATCACAAGAGCTTACACTCTATGAGGAGATAGAGGGGGGACAGGAGGAGTGAGGGTCCTGATCACAAGAGCTTACACTCTATGAGGAGATAGAGAGGACACAGGAGGAGGGAGGGTCCTGATCACAAGAGCTTACACTCTATGAGGAGATAGAGGGGGGGGACACAGGAGGAGGGAGGGTCCTGATCACAAGAGCTTACACTCTATGAGGAGATGGAGGACACAGGAGGAGGGTGGGTCCTGATCACAAGAGCTTACACTCTATGAGGAGATAGAGAGGACACAGGAGGAGTGAGGGTCCTGATCACAAGAGCTTACACTCTATGAGGAGATAGAGAGGACACAGGAGGAGGGAGGGTCCTGATCACAAGAGCTTACACTCTATGAGGAGATAGAGGGGAGGACACAGGAGGAGTGAGGGTCCTGATCACAGGAGCTTACACTCTATGAGGAGATAGAGGACACAGGAGGAGGGAGGGTCCTGATCACAAGAGCTTACACTCTATGAGGAGATAGAGGGGACACAGGAGGAGTGAGGGTCCTGATCACAAGAGCTTACACTCTATGAGGAGATGGAGAGGACACAGGAGGAGTGAGGGTCCTGAGCACAAGAGCTTACACTCTATGAGGAGATAGAGAGGACACAGGAGGAGTGAGGGTCCTGATCACAAGAGCTTACACTCTATGAGGAGATAGAGGGGGGGACACAGGAGGAGGGAGGGTCCTGATCACAAGAGCTTACACTCTATGAGGAGATAGAGGGGGGGACACAGGAGGAGTGAGGGTCCTGATCACAAGAGCTTACACTCTATGAGGAGATAGAGGAGACACAGGAGGAGGGTGGGTCCTGATCACAAGAGCTTACACTCTATGAGGAGATAGAGAGGACACAGGAGGAGTGAGGGTCCTGATCACAAGAGCTTACACTCTATGAGGAGATAGAGGGGGGGACACAGGAGGAGTGAGGGTCCTGATCACAAGAGCTTACACTCTATGAGGAGATAGAGGAGACACAGGAGGAGGGTGGGTCCTGATCACAAGAGCTTACACTCTATGAGGAGATAGAGAGGACACAGGAGGAGTGAGGGGCCTGATCACAAGAGCTTACACTCTATGAGGAGATAGAGAGGACACAGGAGGAGTGAGGGTCCTGAGCACAAGAGCTTACACTCTATGAGGAGATAGAGGGGACACAGGAGGAGGGAGGGTCCTGATCACAAGAGCTTACACTCTATGAGGAGATAGGACACAGGAGGAGGGAGGGTCCTGATCACAAGAGCTTACACTCTATGAGGAGATAGGACACAGGAGGAGGGAGGGTCCTGATCACAAGAGCTTACACTCTATGAGGAGATAGAGGGGACACAGGAGGAGGGAGGGTCCTGATCACAAGAGCTTACACTCTATGAGGAGATAGAGAGGACACAGGAGGAGTGAGGGCCCTGATCACAAGAGCTTACACTCTATGAGGAGATAGAGGGGACACAGGAGGAGTGAGGGTCCTGATCACAGGAGCTTACACTCTATGAGGAGATACAGGGGGGGGGGACACAGGAGGAGTGAGGGGCCTGAGCACAAGAGCTTACACTCTATGAGGAGATAGAGGGGACACAGGAGGAGGGAGGGTCCTGATCACAAGAGCTTACACTCTATGAGGAGATAGAGGGGACACAGGAGGAGGGAGGGGCCTGATCACAAGAGCTTACACTCTATGGGGAGATAGAGGGGACACAGGAGGAGTGAGGGTCCTGATCACAAGAGCTTACACTCTATGAGGAGATAGAGGGGGGGACACAGGAGGAGTGAGGGTTCTGATCACAAGAGCTTACACTCTATGAGGAGATAGAGGGGACACAGGAGGAGGGAGGGGCCTGATCACAAGAGCTTACACTCTATGAGGAGATAGAGGACACAGGAGGAGTGAGGGTCCTGATCACAAGAGCTTACACTCTATGAGGAGATAGAGGGGACACAGGAGGAGGGTGGGTCCTGATCACAAGAGCTTACACTCTATGAGGAGATAGAGGGGGGGGACACAGGAGGAGTGAGGGTCCTGATCACAAGAGCTTACACTCTATGAGGAGATAGAGAGGACACAGGAGGAGTGAGGGTCCTGATCACAAGAGCTTACACTCTATGAGGAGATAGAGGACACAGGAGGAGTGAGGGTCCTGATCACAAGAGCTTACACTCTATGAGGAGATAGAGAGGACACAGGAGGAGGGAGGGTCCTGATCACAAGAGCTTACACTCTATGAGGAGATAGAGAGGACACAGGAGGAGGGAGGGTCCTGATCACAAGAGCTTACACTCTATGAGGAGATAGAGAGGACACAGGAGGAGTGAGGGTCCTGATCACAAGAGCTTACACTCTATGAGGAGATAGAGGGGGGGACACAGGAGGAGTGAGGGTCCTGATCACAAGAGCTTACACTCTATGAGGAGATAGAGGGGGGACACAGGAGGAGGGAGGGTCCTGATCACAAGAGCTTACACTCTATGAGGAGATAGAGGGGACACAGGAGGAGTGAGGGTCCTGATCACAAGAGCTTACACTCTATGAGGAGATAGAGGGGGGGACACAGGAGGAGTGAGGGTCCTGATCACAAGAGCTTACACTCTATGAGGAGATAGAGGGGGGACACAGGAGGAGGGTGGGTCCTGATCACAAGAGCTTACACTCTATGAGGAGATAGAGAGGACACAGGAGGAGTGAGGGTCCTGATCACAAGAGCTTACACTCTATGAGGAGATAGAGGGGGGGGACACAGGAGGAGGGAGGGTCCTGATCACAAGAGCTTACACTCTATGAGGAGATAGAGGGGACACAGGAGGAGTAAGGGGCCTGATCACAGGAGCTTACACTCTATGAGGAGATAGAGGGGACACAGGAGGAGTGAGGGTCCTGATCACAAGAGCTTACACTCTATGAGGAGATAGAGAGGACACAGGAGGAGTGAGGGTCCTGATCACAAGAGCTTACACTCTATGAGGAGATAGAGAGGACACAGGAGGAGTGAGGGTCCTGATCACAAGAGCTTACACTCTATGAGGAGATAGAGAGGACACAGGAGGAGGGAGGGGCCTGATCACAAGAGCTTACACTCTATGAGGAGATAGAGGGGGGGGACACAGGAGGAGTGAGGGTCCTGATCACAAGAGCTTACACTCTATGAGGAGATAGAGAGGACACAGGAGGAGTGAGGGTCCTGATCACAAGAGCTTACACTCTATGAGGAGATAGAGGGGACACAGGAGGAGGGAGGGTCCTGATCACAAGAGCTTACACTCTATGAGGAGATAGAGGGGACACAGGAGGAGGGAGGGGCCTGATCACAAGAGCTTACACTCTATGAGGAGATAGAGGGGGGGGACACAGGAGGAGGGAGGGTCCTGATCACAAGAGCTTACACTCTATGAGGAGATAGAGAGGACACAGGAGGAGTGAGGGTCCTGATCACAAGAGCTTACACTCTATGAGGAGATAGAGGGGGGGACACAGGAGGAGTGAGGGTCCTGATCACAAGAGCTTACACTCCATGAGGAGATAGAGGGGGGGACAGGAGGAGTGAGGGTCCTGATCACAAGAGCTTACACTCTATGAGGAGATAGAGGGGACACAGGAGGAGGGAGGGGCCTGATCACAAGAGCTTACACTCTATGAGGAGATAGAGAGGACACAGGAGGAGTGAGGGTCCTGATCACAAGAGCTTACACTCTATGAGGAGATAGAGAGGACACAGGAGGAGTGAGGACCCTGATCACAAGAGCTTACACTCTATGAGGAGATAGAGAGGACACAGGAGGAGGGAGGGTCCTGATCACAAGAGCTTACACTCTATGAGGAGATAGAGGGGACACAGGAGGAGGGAGGGTCCTGATCACAAGAGCTTACACTCTATGAGGAGATAGAGGGGACACAGGAGGAGTGAGGGTCCTGATCACAAGAGCTTACACTCTATGAGGAGATAGAGGGGACACAGGAGGAGGGAGGGTCCTGATCACAAGAGCTTACACTCTATGAGGAGATAGAGGGGGGACACAGGAGGAGTGAGGGTCCTGATCACAAGAGCTTACACTCTATGAGGAGATAGAGAGGATACAGGAGGAGTGAGGGTCCTGATCACAAGAGCTTACACTCTATGAGGAGATAGAGAGGACACAGGAGGAGTGAGGGTCCTGCTCACAAGAGCTTACACTCTATGAGGAGATAGAGAGGACACAGGAGGAGTGAGGGCCCTGATCACAAGAGCTTACACTCTATGAGGAGATAGAGGAGACACAGGAGGAGTGAGGGTCCTGATCACAAGAGCTTACACTCTATGAGGAGATAGAGAGGACACAGGAGGAGTGAGGGTCCTGATCACAAGAGCTTACACTCTATGAGGAGACAGAGGGGGGGACACAGGAGGAGGGAGGGTCCTGATCACAAGAGCTTACACTCTATGAGGAGATAGAGGGGACACAGGAGGAGTGAGGGTCCTGATCACAAGAGCTTACACTCTATGAGGAGATAGAGGAGGACACAGGAGGAGGGAGGGTCCTGATCACAAGAGCTTACACTCTATGAGGAGATAGAGGGGGGGACACAGGAGGAGTGAGGGTCCTGATCACAAGAGCTTACACTCTATGAGGAGATAGAGGAGACACAGGAGGAGTGAGGATCCTGATCACAAGAGCTTACACTCTATGAGGAGATGGAGGACACAGGAGGAGTGAGGGCCCTGATCACAAGAGCTTACACTCTATGAGGAGATAGAGGAGACACAGGAGGAGTGAGGGTCCTGATCACAAGAGCTTACACTCTATGAGGAGATAGAGAGGACACAGGAGGAGTGAGGGTCCTGAACACAAGAGCTTACACTCTATGAGGAGATAGAGAGGACACAGGAGGAGGGAGGGTCCTGATCACAGGAGCTTACACTCTATGAGGAGATAGAGAGGACACAGGAGGAGTGAGGGTCCTGATCACAAGAGCTTACACTCTATGAGGGGGGAGACACAGAAGGAGGGAGGGTCCTGATCACAGGAGCTTACACTCTATGAGGAGATAGAGGAGACACAGGAGGAGTGAGGGTCCTGATCACAAGAGCTTACACTCTATGAGGAGATAGAGGACACAGGAGGAGGGAGGGTCCTGATCACAAGAGCTTACACTCTATGGGGAGATAGAGAGGACACAGGAGGAGTGAGGGTCCTGATCACAAGAGCTTACACTCTATGAGGACATAGAGGGGACACAGGAGGAGTGAGGGGCCTGATCACAAGAGCTTACACTCTATGAGGAGATAGAGGACACAGGAGGAGGGAGGGTCCTGATCACAAGAGCTTACACTCTATGGGGAGATAGAGAGGACACAGGAGGAGTGAGGGTCCTGATCACAAGAGCTTACACTCTATGAGGAGATAGAGAGGACACAGGAGGAGTGAGGGTCCTGATCACAAGAGCTTACACTCTGAGGAGATAGAGAGGACACAGGAGGAGTGAGGGTCCTGATCACAAGAGCTTACACTCTATGAGGAGATAGAGGGGACACAGGAGGAGGGAGGGTCCTGATCACAAGAGCTTACACTCTATGAGGAGATAGAGGGGACACAGGAGGAGGGAGGGTCCTGATCACAAGAGCTTACACTCTATGAGGAGATAGAGAGGACACAGGAGGAGTGAGGGTCCTGATCACAAGAGCTTACACTCTATGAGGAGATAGAGGACACAGGAGGAGTGAGGGTCCTGATCACAAGAGCTTACACTCTATGAGGAGATAGAGGGGAGGACACAGGAGGAGTGAGGGTCCTGATCACAAGAGCTTACACTCTATGAGGAGATAGAGGGGACACAGGAGGAGTGAGGGTCCTGATCACAAGAGCTTACACTCTGAGGAGATAGAGAGGACACAGGAGGAGTGAGGGTCCTGATCACAAGAGCTTACACTCTATGAGGAGATAGAGGGGGGACACAGGAGGAGTGAGGGTCCTGATCACAAGAGCTTACACTCTATGAGGAGATAGAGAGGACACAGGAGGAGTGAGGGTCCTGATCACAAGAGCTTACACTCTGAGGAGATAGAGAGGACACAGGAGGAGTGAGGGTCCTGATCACAAGAGCTTACACTCTATGAGGAGATAGAGGGGACACAGGAGGAGGGAGGGTCCTGATCACAAGAGCTTACACTCTATGAGGAGATAGAGGGGACACAGGAGGAGGGAGGGTCCTGATCACAAGAGCTTACACTCTATGAGGAGATAGAGAGGACACAGGAGGAGTGAGGGTCCTGATCACAAGAGCTTACACTCTATGAGGAGATACAGGGGGGGGGACACAGGAGGAGGGAGGGTCCTGATCACAAGAGCTTACACTCTATGAGGAGATAGAGGGGACACAGGAGGAGTGAGGGTCCTGATCACAAGAGCTTACACTCTATGAGGAGATAGAGAGGACACAGGAGGAGGGAGGGTCCTGATCACAAGAGCTTACACTCTATGAGGAGATGGAGAGGACACAGGAGGAGTGAGGGTCCTGATCACAAGAGCTTACACTCTATGAGGAGATAGGGGGGACACAGGAGGAGTGAGGGTCCTGATCACAAGAGCTTACACTCTATGAGGAGATAGAGAGGACACAGGAGGAGGGAGGGTCCTGATCACAAGAGCTTACACTCTATGGGGAGATAGAGAGGACACAGGAGGAGGGAGGGTCCTGATCACAAGAGCTTACACTCTATGAGGAGATAGAGAGGACACAGGAGGAGGGAGGGTCCTGATCACAAGAGCTTACACTCTATGAGGAGATAGAGGGGACACAGGAGGAGGGAGGGTCCTGATCACAAGAGCTTACACTCTATGAGGAGATGGAGGACACAGGAGGAGGGTGGGTCCTGATCACAAGAGCTTACACTCTATGAGGAGATAGAGGGGGGGACACAGGAGGAGTGAGGGTCCTGATCACAAGAGCTTACACTCTATGAGGAGATAGAGAGGACACAGGAGGAGTGAGGGTCCTGATCACAAGAGCTTACACTCTATGAGGAGATAGAGAGGACACAGGAGGAGTGAGGGGCCTGATCACAAGAGCTTACACTCTATGAGGAGATAGAGGGGGGGACACAGGAGGAGTGAGGGTCCTGATCACAAGAGCTTACACTCCATGAGGAGATAGAGGACACAGGAGGAGTGAGGGTCCTGATCACAAGAGCTTACACTCTATGAGGAGATAGAGGGGACACAGAAGGAGGGAGGGTCCTGATCACAAGAGCTTACACTCTATGAGGAGATAGAGAGGACACAGGAGGAGGGAGGGTCCTGATCACAAGAGCTTACACTCTATGAGGAGATAGAGGGGACACAGGAGGAGTGAGGGTCCTGATCACAAGAGCTTACACTCTATGAGGAGATAGAGAGGACACAGGAGGAGTGAGGGTCCTGATCACAAGAGCTTACACTCCATGAGGAGATAGGGGGGGACACAGGAGGAGTGAGGGCCCTGATCACAAGAGCTTACACTCTATGAGGAGATAGAGAGGACACAGGAGGAGTGAGGGTCCTGATCACAAGAGCTTACACTCCATGAGGAGATAGAGGGGGACACAGGAGGAGTGAGGGTCCTGATCACAAGAGCTTACACTCTAAGAGGAGATAGAGAGGACACAGGAGGAGGGAGGGTCCTGATCACAAGAGCTTACACTCTATGAGGAGATAGAGAGGACACAGGAGGAGGGAGGGTCCTGATCACAAGAGCTTCCACTCTATGAGGAGATAGGGGACACAGGAGGAGGGAGGGTCCTGATCACAAGAGCTTACACTCTATGAGGAAATAGAGGGGGACACAGGAGGAGTGAGGGTCCTGATCACAAGAGCTTACACTCTATGAGGAGATAGAGGGGACACAGGAGGAGGGAGGGCCCTGATCACAAGAGCTTACACTCTATGAGGAGATAGAGAGGACACAGGAGGAGTGAGGGGCCTGATCACAAGAGCTTACACTCTATGAGGAGATAGAGAGGACACAGGAGGAGTGAGGGGCCTGATCACAAGAGCTTACACTCTATGAGGAGATAGAGGGGGGACACAGGAGGAGTGAGGGTCCTGATCACAAGAGCTTACACTCTATGAGGAGATAGAGAGGACACAGGAGGAGTGAGGGGCCTGATCACAAGAGCTTACACTCTATGAGGAGATAGAGGGGACACAGGAGGAGTGAGGGTCCTGATCACAAGAGCTTACACTCTATGAGGAGATAGAGAGGACACAGGAGGAGTGAGGGTCCTGATCACAAGAGCTTACACTCTATGAGGAGATAGAGGGGACACAGGAGGAGTGAGGGTCCTGATCACAAGAGCTTACACTCTATGAGGAGATAGAGAGGACACAGGAGGAGTGAGGGTCCTGATCACAAGAGCTTACACTCTATGAGGAGATAGAGAGGACACAGGAGGAGTGAGGGTCCTGATCACAAGAGCTTACACTCTATGAGGAGATAGAGGGGGGACACAGGAGGAGTGAGGGGCCTGATCACAAGAGCTTACACTCTATGAGGAGATAGAGGGGGGGGACACAGGAGGAGTGAGGGTCCTGATCACAAGAGCTTACACTCTATGAGGAGATAGAGAGGACACAGGAGGAGGGAGGGGCCTGATCACAAGAGCTTACACTCTATGAGGAGATAGAGGGGGGGGACACAGGAGGAGTGAGGGTCCTGATCACAAGAGCTTACACTCTATGAGGAGATAGAGAGGACACAGGAGGAGTGAGGGTCCTGATCACAAGAGCTTACACTCTATGAGGAGATAGAGGGGACACAGGAGGAGGGAGGGTCCTGATCACAAGAGCTTACACTCTATGAGGAGATAGAGGGGACACAGGAGGAGGGAGGGGCCTGATCACAAGAGCTTACACTCTATGAGGAGATAGAGAGGACACAGGAGGAGTGAGGGTCCTGATCACAAGAGCTTACACTCTATGAGGAGATAGAGGGGGGGACACAGGAGGAGTGAGGGTCCTGATCACAAGAGCTTACACTCCATGAGGAGATAGAGGGGGGGACAGGAGGAGTGAGGGTCCTGATCACAAGAGCTTACACTCTATGAGGAGATAGAGGGGACACAGGAGGAGGGAGGGGCCTGATCACAAGAGCTTACACTCTATGAGGAGATAGAGAGGACACAGGAGGAGGGAGGGTCCTGATCACAAGAGCTTACACTCTATGAGGAGATAGAGGGGACACAGGAGGAGGGAGGGTCCTGATCACAAGAGCTTACACTCTATGAGGAGATAGAGGGGGGACACAGGAGGAGTGAGGGTCCTGATCACAAGAGTTTACACTCTATGAGGAGATAGAGAGGATACAGGAGGAGTGAGGGTCCTGATCACAAGAGCTTACACTCTATGAGGAGATAGAGAGGACACAGGAGGAGTGAGGGTCCTGCTCACAAGAGCTTACACTCTATGAGGAGATAGAGAGGACACAGGAGGAGTGAGGGCCCTGATCACAAGAGCTTACACTCTATGAGGAGATAGAGGAGACACAGGAGGAGTGAGGGTCCTGATCACAAGAGCTTACACTCTATGAGGAGACAGAGGGGGGACACAGGAGGAGGGAGGGTCCTGATCACAAGAGCTTACCACAAGAGCTTACACTCTATGAGGAGATAGAGGAGGACACAGGAGGAGGGAGGGTCCTGAACCAAGAGCTTACACTCTATGAGGAGATAGAGGGGGACACAGGAGGAGTGGGTCCTGATCACAAGAGCTTACACTCCTATGAGGAGATAGAGAGGACACAGGAGGGTGAGGGTCCTGATCACAAGAGCTTACACTCTATGAGGAGATAGAGGAGGACACAGGAGGAGGGAGGGTCCTGATCACAAGAGCTTACACTCTATGAGGAGATAGAGGACACAGGAGGAGTGAGGGTCCTGATCACAAGAGCTTACACTCTATGAGGAGATAGAGGAGGACACAGGAGGAGTGAGGGTCCTGATCACAAGAGCTTACACTCTATGAGGAGATAGGAGGACACAGGAGGTGGGAGGGTCCTGATCCCACAAGGAGCTTACACTCTATGAGGAGATAGAGAGGACACAGGAGGAGTGAGGGTCCCTGATCACAAGAGCTTACACTCTATGAGGGGATAGAGAGGACACAGGAGGAGGGAGGGTCCTGATCACAAGAGCTTACACTCTATGAGGAGATAGAGAGGACACAGGAGGAGTGAGGGTCCTGATCACAAGAGCTTACACTCTATGAGGAGATAGAGAGGACACAGGAGGAGGGAGGGTCCTGATCACAAGAGCTTACACTCTATGAGGAGATAGAGAGGACACAGGAGGAGGGAGGGTCCTGATCACAAGAGCTTACACTCTATGAGGAGATAGAGGGGACACAGGAGGAGGGAGGGTCCTGATCACAAGAGCTTACACTCTATGAGGAGATAGAGGACACAGGAGGAGTGAGGGTCCTGATCACAAGAGCTTACACTCTATGAGGAGATAGAGGGACACAGGAGGAGGGAGGGTCCTGATCACAAGAGCTTACACTCTATGAGGAGATAGAGAGGACACAGGAGGAGTGAGGGTCCTGATCACAAGAGCTTACACTCTATGAGGAGATAGAGAGGACACAGGAGGAGTGAGGGTCCTGATCACAAGAGCTTACACTCTATGAGGAGATAGAGAGGACACAGGAGGAGTGAGGGTCCTGATCACAAGAGCTTACACTCTATGAGGAGATAGAGGACACAGGAGGAGTGAGGGTCCTGATCACAGGAGCTTACACTCTATGAGGAGATAGAGAAGGACACAGGAGGAGTGAGGGTCCTGATCACAAGAGCTTACACTCTATGAGGAGATAGAGAGGACACAGGAGGAGTGAGGGTCCTGATCACAAGAGCTTACACTCTATGAGGAGATAGAGGGACACAGGAGGAGTGAGGGTCCTGATCACAAGAGCTTACACTCTATGAGGAGATAGAGAGGACACAGGAGGAGTGAGGGTCCTGATCACAAGAGCTTACACTCTATGAGGAGATAGAGGGGACACAGGAGGAGTGAGGGTCCTGATCACAAGAGCTTACACTCTATGAGGAGATAAGAGAGACACAGGAGGAGTGAGGGTCCTGATCACAAGAGCTTACACTCTATGAGGAGATAGAGGGACACAGGAGGAGTGAGGGTCCTGATCACAAGAGCTTACACTCTATGAGGAGATAGAGAGGACACAGGAGGAGTGAGGGTCCTGATCACAAGAGCTTACACTCTATGAGGAGATAGAGGAGGACACAGGAGGAGTGAGGTCCTGATCACAAGAGCTTACACTCTATGAGGAGATAGAGAGGACACAGGAGGAGTGAGGGTCCTGATCACAAGAGCTTACACTCTATGAGGAGATAGAGGAGGACACAGGAGGAGTGAGGGTCCTGATCACAAGAGCTTACACTCTATGAGGAGATAGAGGGACACAGGAGGAGTGAGGGTCCTGATCACAAGAGCTTACACTCTATGAGGAGATAGAAGGACACAGGAGGAGTGAGGGTCCTGATCACAAGAGCTTACACTCTATGAGGAGATAGAGAGGACACAGGAGGAGTGAGGGTCCTGATCACAAGAGCTTACACTCTATGAGGAGATAGAGAGGACACAGGAGGAGTGAGGGTCCTGATCACAAGAGCTTACACTCTATGAGGAGATAGAGGGGACACAGGAGGAGTGAGGGTCCTGATCACAAGAGCTTACACTCTATGAGGAGATAGAGGAGGACACAGGAGGAGGTGAGGGTCCTGATCACAAGAGCTTACACTCTATGAGGAGATAGAGGGACACAGGAGGAGTGAGGGTCCTGATCACAAGAGCTTACACTCTATGAGGAGATAGAGGGGGACACAGGAGGAGTGAGGGTCCTGATCACAAGAGCTTACACTCTATGAGGAGATAGAGGGGACACAGGAGGAGTGAGGGTCCTGATCACAAGAGCTTACACTCTATGAGGAGATAGAGAGGACACAGGAGGAGGGAGGGTCCTGATCACAAGAGCTTACACTCTATGAGGAGATAGAGAGGACACAGGAGGAGTGAGGGTCCTGATCACAAGAGCTTACACTCTATGAGGAGATAGAGGAGGACACAGGAGGAGTGAGGGTCCTGATCACAAGAGCTTACACTCTATGAGGAGATAGAGAGGACACAGGAGGAGTGAGGGTCCTGATCACAAGAGCTTACACTCTATGAGGAGATAGAGGGGACACAGGAGGAGTGAGGGTCCTGATCACAAGAGCTTACACTCTATGAGGAGATAGAGGGGACACAGGAGGAGTGAGGGTCCTGATCACAAGAGCTTACACTCTATGAGGAGATAGAGAGGACACAGGAGGAGTGAGGGTCCTGATCACAAGAGCTTACACTCTATGAGGAGATAGAGAGGACACAGGAGGAGTGAGGGTCCTGATCACAAGAGCTTACACTCTATGAGGAGATAGAGAGGACACAGGAGGAGTGAGGGTCCTGATCACAAGAGCTTACACTCTATGAGGAGATAGAGGGGACACAGGAGGAGTGAGGGTCCTGATCACAAGAGCTTACACTCTATGAGGAGATAGAGAGGACACAGGAGGAGTGAGGGTCCTGATCACAAGAGCTTACACTCTATGAGGAGATAGAGAGGACACAGGAGGAGGGAGGGTCCTGATCACAAGAGCTTACACTCTATGAGGAGATAGAGGGGACACAGGAGGAGTGAGGGTCCTGATCACAAGAGCTTACACTCTATGAGGAGATAGAGAGGACACAGGAGGAGTGAGGGTCCTGATCACAAGAGCTTACACTCTATGAGGAGATAGAGAGGACACAGGAGGAGGGAGGGTCCTGATCACAAGAGCTTACACTCTATGAGGAGATAGAGAGGACACAGGAGGAGTGAGGGTCCTGATCACAAGAGCTTACACTCTATGAGGAGATAGAGGAGGACACAGGAGGAGTGAGGGTCCTGATCACAAGAGCTTACACTCTATGAGGAGATAGAGGAGGACACAGGAGGAGTGAGGGTCCTGATCACAAGAGCTTACACTCTATGAGGAGATAGAGGGACACAGGAGGAGTGAGGGTCCTGATCACAAGAGCTTACACTCTATGAGGAGATAGAGAGGACACAGGAGGAGTGAGGGGCCTGATCACAAGAGCTTACACTCTATGAGGAGATAGAGAGGACACAGGAGGAGTGAGGGTCCTGATCACAAGAGCTTACACTCTATGAGGAGATAGAGGACACAGGAGGAGTGAGGGTCCTGATCACAAGAGCTTACACTCTATGAGGAGATAGAGAGGACACAGGAGGAGTGAGGGTCCTGATCACAAGAGCTTACACTCTATGAGGAGATAGAGGGACACAGGAGGAGTGAGGGTCCTGATCACAAGAGCTTACACTCTATGAGGAGATAGAGAGGACACAGGAGGAGTGAGGGTCCTGATCACAAGAGCTTACACTCTATGAGGAGATAGAGGGGACACAGGAGGAGTGAGGGTCCTGATCACAAGAGCTTACACTCTATGAGGAGATAGAGAGGACACAGGAGGAGTGAGGGGCCTGATCACAAGAGCTTACACTCTATGAGGAGATAGAGAGGACACAGGAGGAGTGAGGGTCCTGATCACAAGAGCTTACACTCTATGAGGAGATAGAGGGGGACACAGGAGGAGTGAGGGTCCTGATCACAAGAGCTTACACTCTATGAGGAGATAGAGGAGGGACACAGGAGGAGTGAGGGTCCTGATCACAAGAGCTTCCACTCTATGAGGAGATAGAGGGGACACAGGAGGAGGGAGGGTCCTGATCACAAGAGCTTACACTCTATGAGGAGATAGAGAGGACACAGGAGGAGTGAGGGTCCTGATCACAAGAGCTTACACTCTATGAGGAGATAGAGAGGACACAGGAGGAGTGAGGGTCCTGATCACAAGAGCTTACACTCTATGAGGAGATAGAGAGGACACAGGAGGAGTGAGGGTCCTGATCACAAGAGCTTACACTCTATGAGGAGATAGAGGGACACAGGAGGAGTGAGGGTCCTGATCACAAGAGCTTACACTCTATGAGGAGATAGAGGGGACACAGGAGGAGTGAGGGTCCTGATCACAAGAGCTTACACTCTATGAGGAGATAGAGAGGACACAGGAGGAGTGAGGGTCCTGATCACAAGAGCTTACACTCTATGAGGAGATAGAGAGGACACAGGAGGAGTGAGGGTCCTGATCACAAGAGCTTACACTCTATGAGGAGATAGAGGGGACACAGGAGGAGTGAGGGTCCTGATCACAAGAGCTTACACTCTATGAGGAGATAGAGAGGACACAGGAGGAGGGAGGGTCCTGATCACAAGAGCTTACACTCTATGAGGAGATAGAGGGGACACAGGAGGAGGAGGGGTCCTGATCACAAGAGCTTACACTCTATGAGGAGATAGAGAGGACACAGGAGGAGTGAGGGTCCTGATCACAAGAGCTTACACTCTATGAGGAGATGGAGGACACAGGAGGAGTGAGGGTCCTGATCACAAGAGCTTACACTCTATGAGGAGATAGAGGACACAGGAGGAGGGAGGGTCCTGATCACAAGAGCTTACACTCTATGAGGAGATAGAGGGGACACAGGAGGAGGGAGGGGCCTGATCACAAGAGCTTACACTCTATGAGGAGATAGAGGGGACACAGGAGGAGTGAGGGGCCTGATCACAAGAGCTTACACTCTATGAGGAGATAGAGGGGGACACAGGAGGAGGGAGGGTCCTGATCACAAGAGCTTACACTCTATGAGGAGATAGAGGGGACACAGGAGGAGTGAGGGTCCTGATCACAAGAGCTTACACTCTATGAGGAGATAGAGGGGGGGACACAGGAGGAGTGAGGGTCCTGATCACAAGAGCTTACACTCTATGAGGAGATAGAGAGGGGACACAGGAGGAGGGAGGGTCCTGATCACAAGAGCTTACACTCTATGAGGAGATAGAGAGGGACACAGGAGGAGTGAGGGTCCTGATCACAAGAGCTTACACTCTATGAGGAGATAGAGAGGACACAGGAGGAGTGAGGGTCCTGATCACAAGAGCTTACACTCTATGAGGAGATAGAGAGGGGACACAGGAGGAGGGAGGGTCCTGATCACAAGAGCTTACACTCTATGAGGAGATAGAGAGGACACAGGAGGAGTGAGGGTCCTGATCACAAGAGCTTACACTCTATGAGGAGATAGAGAGGACACAGGAGGAGTGAGGGTCCTGAGCACAAGAGCTTACACTCTATGAGGAGATAGAGGGGGACACAGGAGGAGTGAGGGTCCTGATCACAAGAGCTTACACTCTATGAGGAGATAGAGGGGGACACAGGAGGAGGGAGGGTCCTGATCACAAGAGCTTACACTCTATGAGGAGATAGAGAGGACACAGGAGGAGTGAGGGTCCTGATCACAAGAGCTTACACTCTATGAGGAGATAGAGGGGACACAGGAGGAGTGAGGGTCCTGATCACAAGAGCTTACACTCTATGAGGAGATAGAGAGGACACAGGAGGAGTGAGGGTCCTGATCACAAGAGCTTACACTCTATGAGGAGATAGAGAGGACACAGGAGGAGGGAGGGTCCTGATCACAAGAGCTTACACTCTATGAGGAGATAGAGAGGACACAGGAGGAGGGAGGGTCCTGATCACAAGAGCTTACACTCTATGAGGAGATAGAGGGGGACAGGAGGAGTGAGGGGCCTGATCACAAGAGCTTACACTCTATGAGGAGATAGAGGGGGGGACACAGGAGGAGTGAGGGTCCTGATCACAAGAGCTTACACTCTATGAGGAGATGGAGGGGGGGACACAGGAGGAGGGAGGGTCCTGATCACAAGAGCTTACACTCTATGAGGAGATAGAGAGGGGACACAGGAGGAGGGAGGGTCCTGATCACAAGAGCTTACACTCTATGAGGAGATAGAGAGGACACAGGAGGAGTGAGGGGCCTGATCACAAGAGCTTACACTCTATGAGGAGATAGGAGGGGGGGACACAGGAGGAGGGAGGGTCCTGATCACAAGAGCTTACACTCTATGAGGAGATAGAGGAGGACACAGGAGGAGTGAGGGTCCTGATCACAAGAGCTTACACTCTATGAGGAGATAGAGGGGACACAGGAGGAGTGAGGGTCCTGATCACAGGAGCTTACACTCTATGAGGAGATAGAGGACACAGGAGGAGTGAGGGCCCTGATCACAAGAGCTTACACTCTATGAGGAGTTAGAGAGGACACCGGAGGAGTGAGGGTCCTGATCACAAGAGCTTACACTCTATGAGGAGATAGAGGACACAGGAGGAGGGAGGGTCCTGATCACAAGAGCTTACACTCTATGAGGAGATAGAGGGGACACAGGAGGAGGGAGGGTCCTGATCACAAGAGCTTACACTCTATGAGGAGATAGAGAGGACACAGGAGGAGTGAGGGTCCTGATCACAAGAGCTTACACTCTATGAGGAGATAGAGGGGACACAGGAGGAGTGAGGGTCCTGATCACAAGAGCTTACACTCTATGAGGAGATAGAGGACACAGGAGGAGGGAGGGGCCTGATCACAAGAGCTTACACTCTATGAGGGGATAGAGAACACAGGAGGAGGGAGGGTCCTGATCACAAGAGCTTACACTCTATGAGGAGATAGAGAGGACACAGGAGGAGTGAGGGTCCTGATCACAAGAGCTTACACTCTATGAGGAGATAGAGGGGGACACAGGAGGAGGGAGGGTCCTGATCACAAGAGCTTACACTCTATGAGGAGATAGAGGACACAGGAGGAGTGAGGGTCCTGATCACAAGAGCTTACACTCTATGAGGAGATAGAGGGGACACAGGAGGAGTGAGGGTCCTGATCACAAGAGCTTACACTCTATGAGGAGATAGAGAGGACACAGGAGGAGTGAGGGTCCTGATCACAAGAGCTTACACTCTATGAGGAGATAGAGGGGGACACAGGAGGAGTGAGGGTCCTGATCACAGGAGCTTACACTCTATGAGGAGATAGAGGGGGACACAGGAGGAGTGAGGGTCCTGATCACAAGAGCTTACACTCTATGAGGAGATAGAGGGGAGACACAGAAGGAGGGAGGGTCCTGATCACAAGAGCTTACACTCTATGAGGAGATAGAGGGGGACACAGGAGGAGTGAGGGTCCTGATCACAAGAGCTTACACTCTATGAGGGGGGAGACACAGAAGGAGGGAGGGTCCTGATCACAAGAGCTTACACTCTATGAGGAGATGGAGGACACAGGAGGAGGGTGGGTCCTGATCACAAGAGCTTACACTCTATGAGGAGATAGAGGGGACACAGGAGGAGTGAGGGTCCTGATCACAAGAGCTTACACTCTATGAGGAGATGGGACACAGGAGGAGTGAGGGTCCTGATCACAAGAGCTTACACTCTATGAGGAGATAGAGAGGACACAGGAGGAGTGAGGGTCCTGATCACAAGAGCTTACACTCTATGAGGAGATAGAGGGGACACAGGAGGAGTGAGGGTCCTGATCACAAGAGCTTACACTCTATGAGGAGATAGAGAGGACACAGGAGGAGTGAGGGGCCTGATCACAAGAGCTTACACTCTATGAGGAGATAGAGAGGACACAGGAGGAGTGAGGGTCCTGATCACAAGAGCTTACACTCTATGAGGAGATAGAGGGGACACAGGAGGAGTGAGGGTCCTGATCACAAGAGCTTACACTCTATGAGGAGATAGAGAGGACACAGGAGGAGGAAGGGTCCTGATCACAAGAGCTTACACTCTATGAGGAGATAGAGAGGACACAGGAGGAGGGAGGGTCCTGATCACAAGAGCTTACACTCTATGAGGAGATAGAGAGGACACAGGAGGAGGGAGGGTCCTGATCACAAGAGCTTACACTCTATGAGGAGATAGAGGGGACACAGGAGGAGTGAGGGTCCTGATCACAAGAGCTTACACTCTATGAGGAGATAGAGAGGACACAGGAGGAGTGAGGGTCCTGATCACAAGAGCTTACACTCTATGAGGAGATAGAGAGGACACAGGAGGAGTGAGGGTCCTGATCACAAGAGCTTACACTCTATGAGGAGATAGAGGGGACACAGGAGGAGGGAGGGTCCCGATCACAAGAGCTTACACTCTATGAGGAGATAGAGGACACAGGAGGAGTGAGGGTCCTGATCACAAGAGCTTACACTCTATGAGTGGATAGGACACAGGAGGAGGGAGGGTCCTGATCACAAGAGCTTACACTCTATGAGGAGATAGAGGAGGACACAGGAGGAGGGAGGGTCCTGATCACAAGAGCTTACACTCTATGAGGGGATAGAGAACACAGGAGGAGTGAGGGTCCTGATCACAAGAGCTTACACTCTATGAGGAGATAGAGGGGACACAGGAGGAGTGAGGGTCCTGATCACAAGAGCTTACACTCTATGAGGAGATAGAGGGGACACAGGAGGAGTGCGGGTCCTGATCACAGGAGCTTACACTCTATGAGGAGATAGAGGGGACACAGGAGGAGGGAGGGTCCTGATCACCAGAGCTTACACTCTATGAGGAGATAGAGGGGGGGACACAGGAGGAGTGAGGGTCCTGATCACAAGAGCTTACACTCTATGAGGGGATAGAGAACACAGGAGGAGTGAGGGTCCTGATCACAAGAGCTTACACTCTATGAGGAGATAGAGGGGACACAGGAGGAGTGAGGGTCCTGATCACAAGAGCTTACACTCTATGAGGAGATAGAGGGGACACAGGAGGAGTGCGGGTCCTGATCACAGGAGCTTACACTCTATGAGGAGATAGAGGGGACACAGGAGGAGGGAGGGTCCTGATCACCAGAGCTTACACTCTATGAGGAGATAGAGGGGGGGACACAGGAGGAGTGAGGGTCCTGATCACAAGAGCTTACACTCTATGAGGGGATAGAGAACACAGGAGGAGTGAGGGTCCTGATCACAAGAGCTTACACTCTATAAGGAGATAGAGGGGGGACACAGGAGAAGGGAGGGTCCTGATCACAAGAGCTTACACTCTATGAGGAGATAGAGAGGACACAGGAGGAGGGAGGGTCCTGATCACAAGAGCTTACACTCTATGAGGAGATAGAGGGGACACAGGAGGAGTGAGGGTCCTGATCACAAGAGCTTACACTCTATGAGGAGATAGAGAGGACACAGGAGGAGTGAGGGTCCTGATCACAAGAGCTTACACTCTATGAGGAGATAGAGAGGACACAGGAGGAGTGAGGGTCCTGATCACAAGAGCTTACACTCTATGAGGAGATAGAGGGGACACAGGAGGAGGGAGGGTCCCGATCACAAGAGCTTACACTCTATGAGGAGATAGAGGACACAGGAGGAGTGAGGGTCCTGATCACAAGAGCTTACACTCTATGAGTGGATAGGACACAGGAGGAGGGAGGGTCCTGATCACAAGAGCTTACACTCTATGAGGAGATAGAGGAGGACACAGGAGGAGGGAGGGTCCTGATCACAAGAGCTTACACTCTATGAGGGGATAGAGAACACAGGAGGAGTGAGGGTCCTGATCACAAGAGCTTACACTCTATGAGGAGATAGAGGGGACACAGGAGGAGTGAGGGTCCTGATCACAAGAGCTTACACTCTATGAGGAGATAGAGGGGACACAGGAGGAGTGCGGGTCCTGATCACAGGAGCTTACATTCTATGAGGAGATAGAGGGGACACAGGAGGAGGGAGGGTCCTGATCACCAGAGCTTACACTCTATGAGGAGATAGAGGGGGGGACACAGGAGGAGTGAGGGTCCTGATCACAAGAGCTTACACTCTATGAGGGGATAGAGAACACAGGAGGAGTGAGGGTCCTGATCACAAGAGCTTACACTCTATGAGGAGATAGAGGGGACACAGGAGGAGTGAGGGTCCTGATCACAAGAGCTTACACTCTATGAGGAGATAGAGGGGACACAGGAGGAGTGCGGGTCCTGATCACAGGAGCTTACACTCTATGAGGAGATAGAGGGGACACAGGAGGAGGGAGGGTCCTGATCACCAGAGCTTACACTCTATGAGGAGATAGAGGGGGGGACACAGGAGGAGTGAGGGTCCTGATCACAAGAGCTTACACTCTATGAGGGGATAGAGAACACAGGAGGAGTGAGGGTCCTGATCACAAGAGCTTACACTCTATAAGGAGATAGAGGGGGGGACACAGGAGGAGTGAGGGTCCTGATCACAAGAGCTTACACTCTATGAGGAGATAGAGAGGATACAGGAGGAGTGAGGGTCCTGATCACAAGAGCTTACACTCTATGAGGAGATAGAGAGGACACAGGAGGAGTGAGGGTCCTGATCACAAGAGCTTACACTCTATGAGGGGGGAGACACAGAAGGAGGGAGGGTCCTGATCACAAGAGCTTACACTCTATGGGGAGATAGAGGGGGCACAGGAGGAGTGAGGGTCCTGATCACAAGAGCTTACACTCTATGAGGAGATAGAGAGGACACAGGAGGAGTGAGGGTCCTGATCACAAGAGCTTACACTCTATGAGGAGATAGAGAGGACACAGGAGGAGTGAGGGTCCTGATCACAAGAGCTTACACTCTATGAGGGGGGAGACACAGAAGGAGGGAGGGTCCTGATCACAAGAGCTTACACTCTATGAGGAGATAGAGGGAGGACACAGGAGGAGGGAGGGTCCTGATCACAAGAGCTTACACTCTATGAGGAGATAGAGAGGGCACAGGAGGAGTGAGGGTCCTGATCACAAGAGCTTACACTCTATGATGAGATACAGGACACAGGAGGAGGGAGGGTCCTGATCACAAGAGCTTACACTCTATGAGGAGATAGAGGAGACACAGGAGGAGTGAGGGTCCTGATCACAAGAGCTTACACTCTATGATGAGATACAGGACACAGGAGGAGGGAGGGTCCTGATCACAAGAGCTTACACTCTATGAGGAGATAGAGGAGACACAGGAGGAGTGAGGGGCCTGATCACAAGAGCTTACACTCTATGGGGAGATAGAGGGGACACAGGAGGAGTGAGGACCCTGATCACAAGAGCTTACACTCTATGAGGAGATACAGGGGGGGGGACACAGGAGGAGTGAGGGTCCTGATCACAAGAGCTTACACTCTATGAGGAGATAGGACACAGGAGGAGGGAGGGTCCTGATCACAAGAGCTTACACTCTATGAGGAGATAGAGAGGACACAGGAGGAGTGAGGGTCCTGATCACAAGAGCTTACACTCTATGAGGAGATACAGGGGGGGGGGGACACAGGAGGAGGGAGGGTCCTGATCACAAGAGCTTACACTCTATGAGGAGATAGAGGAGACACAGGAGGAGTGAGGGTCCTGATCACAAGAGCTTACACTCTATGAGGAGATAGAGAGGACACAGGAGGAGTGAGGGTCCTGATCACAAGAGCTTACACTCTATGAGGAGATAGAGAGGACACAGGAGGAGTGAGGGGCCTGATCACAAGAGCTTACACTCTATGAGGAGAGAGGACACAGGAGGAGGGAGGGTCCTGATCACAAGAGCTTACACTCTATGAGGAGATAGAGGGGACACAGGAGGAGTGAGGGTCCTGATCACAAGAGCTTACACTCTATGAGGAGATAGAGAGGACACAGGAGGAGGGAGGGTCCTGATCACAAGAGCTTACACTCTATGAGGAGATAGAGAGGACACAGGAGGAGTGAGGGTCCTGATCACAAGAGCTTACACTCTATGAGGAGAGAGGACACAGGAGGAGGGAGGGTCCTGATCACAAGAGCTTACACTCTATGAGGAGATAGAGAACACAGGAGGAGTGAGGGTCCTGATCACAAGAGCTTACACTCTATGAGGAGATAGAGGGGAGGACACAGGAGGAGTGAGGGTCCTGATCACAAGAGCTTACACTCTATGAGGAGAGAGGACACAGGAGGAGGGAGGGTCCTGATCACAAGAGCTTACACTCTATGAGGAGAGAGGACACAGGAGGAGGGAGGGTCCTGATCACAAGAGCTTACACTCTATGAGGAGATAGAGGACACAGGAGGAGTGAGGGTCCTGATCACAAGAGCTTACACTCTATGAGGAGATAGAGAGGACACAGGAGGAGGGTGGGTCCTGATCACAAGAGCTTACACTCTATGAGGAGATAGAGGACACAGGAGGAGTGAGGGTCCTGATCACAAGAGCTTACACTCTATGAGGAGATAGAGGGGACACAGGAGGAGTGAGGGTCCTGATCACAAGAGCTTACACTCTATGAGGAGATAGAGGGGGGACACAGGAGGAGTGAGGGTCCTGATCACAAGAGCTTACACTCTATGAGGAGATAGAGGATACAGGAGGAGTGAGGGTCCTGATCACAAGAGCTTACACTCTATGAGGAGATAGAGAGGACACAGGAGGAGGGAGGGTCCTGATCACAAGAGCTTACACTCTATGAGGAGATAGAGGGGACACAGGAGGAGTGAGGGTCCTGATCACAAGAGCTTACACTCTATGAGGAGATAGAGAGGACACAGGAGGAGTGAGGGTCCTGATCACAAGAGCTTACACTCTATGAGGAGATAGAGGGGACACAGGAGGAGTGAGGGTCCTGAGCACAAGAGCTTACACTCTATGAGGAGATAGAGGGGACACAGGAGGAGTGAGGGTCCTGAGCACAAGAGCTTACACTCTATGAGGAGATAGAGGATACAGGAGGAGTGAGGGTCCTGATCACAAGAGCTTACACTCTATGAGGAGATAGAGGATACAGGAGGAGTGAGGGTCCTGATCACAAGAGCTTACACTCTATGAGGAGATAGAGAGGACACAGGAGGAGGGAGGGTCCTGATCACAAGAGCTTACACTCTATGAGGAGATAGAGGGGACACAGGAGGAGTGAGGGTCCTGATCACAAGAGCTTACACTCTATGAGGAGATAGAGAGGACACAGGAGGAGTGAGGGTCCTGATCACAAGAGCTTACACTCTATGAGGAGATAGAGGGGACACAGGAGGAGTGAGGGTCCTGAGCACAAGAGCTTACACTCTATGAGGAGATAGAGGGGACACAGGAGGAGTGAGGGTCCTGAGCACAAGAGCTTACACTCTATGAGGAGATAGAGGATACAGGAGGAGTGAGGGTCCTGAGCACAAGAGCTTACACTCTATGAGGAGATAGAGGGGACACAGGAGGAGTGAGCGTCCTGATCACAAGAGCTTACACTCTATGAGGAGATAGAGGATACAGGAGGAGGGAGGGTCCTGATCACAAGAGCTTACACTCTATGAGGAGATACAGGGGGGGGGGACACAGGAGGAGGGAGGGTCCTGATCACAAGAGCTTACACTCTATGAGGAGATAGAGGGGACACAGGAGGAGTGAGGGTCCTGATCACAAGAGCTTACACTCTATGAGGAGATAGAGGGGACACAGGAGGAGTGAGGGTCCTGATCACAAGAGCTTACACTCTATGAGGAGATAGAGAGGACACAGGAGGAGTGAGGGTCCTGATCACAAGAGCTTACACTCTATGAGGAGATAGAGGGGACACAGGAGGAGTGAGGGTCCTGAGCACAAGAGCTTACACTCTATGAGGAGATAGAGGGGACACAGGAGGAGTGAGGGTCCTGAGCACAAGAGCTTACACTCTATGAGGAGATAGAGGGGACACAGGAGGAGTGAGCGTCCTGATCACAAGAGCTTACACTCTATGAGGAGATAGAGAGGACACAGGAGGAGTGAGGGTCCCGTGGGTTGGCACAGGACCGGGCAGCAGAGGTATTTGGGGGGGCTGCAGTTGTAAGTTCTTCTCGGATTGTAGCCCCAGGTGTCAGCGCTCCGGTTCTGTCATAGGTCCTGGTCCAGTGCAGATTGGGGCTCATTCACTAAGGCCCCTGCGGCAGTGTAAGCTGTGTGCGCACCACAATTGTGTCACCCGTTAACCCTGGAGGGCGGCTGCGCTATTCTCCACACACACACACGGTCCGATAGAAGTGTCACCAGCCGCGTGGCAAAGGGGCACCTACACCAAAGGGGTGCCAGATTCAGGAAGATCCGCATGGTGGTAAAGGGGCACCTAAACACAGGGGTGCCAGATTCAGGAAGATCCGCATGGTGGTAAAGGGGCACCTACACCACAGGGGTGCCAGATTCAGGAAGATCCACATGGTGGTAAAGGGGCACCTACACCACAGGGGTGCCAGATTCAGGGAGATCCACATGGTGGTAAAGGGGCACCTAGACCACAGGGGTGCCAGATTCAGGAAGATCCGCATGGTGGTAAAGGGACACCTACACCACAGGGGTGCCAGATTCAGGAAGATCCACATGGTGGTAAAGGGGCACCTACACCACAGGGGTGCCAGATTCAGGAAGATCCACATGGTGGTAAAGGGGCACCTACACCACAGGGGTGCCAGATTCAGGGAGATCCACATGGTGGTAAAGGGGCACCTAGACCACAGGGGTGCCAGATTCAGGAAGATCCGCATGGTGGTAAAGGGGCACCTACACCACAGGGGTGCCAGATTCAGGAAGATCCGCATGGTGGTAAAGGGACACCTACACCACAGGGGTGCCAGATTCAGGAAGATCCACATGGTGGTAAAGGGGCACCTACACCACAGGGGTGCCAGATTCAGGAAGATCCACATGGTGGTAAAGGGGCACCTACACCACAGGGGTGCCAGATTCAGGAAGATCCGCATGGTGGTAAAGGGGCACCTACACCACAGGGGTGCCAGATTCTGGAAGATCCACATGGTGGTAAAGGGGCACCTAAACCACAGGGGTGCCAGAATCAGGAAGATCCACATGGTGGTAAAGGGGCACCTACACCACAGGGGTGCCAGATTCAGGAAGATCCACATGGTGGTAAAGGGGCACCTACACCACAGGGGTGCCAGATTCAGGAAGATCCACATGGTGGTAAAGGGGCACCTACACCACAGGGGTGCCAGAATCAGGAAGATCCACATGGTGGTAAAGGGGCACCTACACCACAGGGGTGCCAGAATCAGGAAGATCCACATGGTGGTAAAGGGGCACCTACACCACAGGGGTGCCAGATTCAGGAAGATCCACATGGTGGTAAAGGGGCACCTACACCACAGGGGTGCCAGATTCAGGAAGATCCACATGGTGGTAAAGGGTCACCTAAACCACAGGGGTGCCAGAATCAGGAAGATCCACATGGTGGTAAAGGGGCACCTACACCACAGGGGTGCCAGATTCAGGAAGATCCACATGGTGGTAAAGGGTCACCTAAACCACAGGGGTGCCAGATTCAGGAAGATCCACATGGTGGTAAAGGGGCACCTACACCACAGGGGTGCCAGATTCTGGAAGATCCACATGGTGGTAAAGGGGCACCTACACCACAGGGGTGCCAGATTCAGGAAGATCCACATGGTGGTAAAGGGGCACCTAAACCACAGGGGTGCCAGATTCAGGAAGATCCACATGGTGGTAAAGGGGCACCTACACCACAGGGGTGCCAGATTCAGGAAGATCCGCATGGTGGTAAAGGGGCACCTACACCACAGGGGTGCCAGATTCAGGGAGATCCGCATGGTGGTAAAGGGGCACCTACACCACAGGGGTGCCAGATTCAGGAAGATCCGCATGGTGGTAAAGGGGCACCTACACCACAGGGGTGCCAGATTCTGGAAGATCCGCATGCTGGTAAAGGGGCACCTACACCACAGGGGTGCCAGATTCAGGAAGATCCGCATGGTGGTAAAGGGGCACCTACACCACAGGGGTGCCAGATTCAGGAAGATCCGCATGGTGGTAAAGGGGCACCTACACCACAGGGGTGCCAGATTCAGGAAGATCCGCATGGTGGTAAAGGGGCACCTACACCACAGGGGGGCCAGATTCAGGGAGATCCGCATGGTGGTAAAGGGGCACCTAAACCACAGGGGTGCCAGATTCAGGGAGATCCGCATGGTGGTAAAGGGGCACCTAAACCACAGGGGTGCCAGATTCAGGAAGATCCGCATGGTGGTAAAGGGGCACCTAAACCACAGGGGTGCCAGATTCAGGAAGATCCGCATGGTGGTAAAGGGGCACCTACACCACAGGGGTGCCAGATTCAGGAAGATCCACATGGTGGTAAAGGGGCACCTAAACACAGGGGTGCCAGATTCAGGAAGATCCACATGGTGGTAAAGGGGCACCTACACCACAGGGGTGCCAGATTCAGGAAGATCCACATGGTGGTAAAGGGGCACCTACACCACAGGGGTGCCAGATTCAGGAAGATCCACATGGTGGTAAAGGGGCACCTACACCACAGGGGTGCCAGATTCAGGAAGATCCACATGGTGGTAAAGGGGCACCTAAACCACAGGGGTGCCAGAATCAGGAAGATCCACATGGTGGTAAAGGGGCACCTAAACACAGGGGTGCCAGATTCAGGAAGATCCTCATGGTGGTAAAGGGGCACCTACACCACAGGGGTGCCAGATTCAGGAAGATCCACATGGTGGTAAAGGGGCACCTACACCACAGGGGTGCCAGATTCAGGAAGATCCACATGGTGGTAAAGGGGCAACTACACCACAGGGGTGCCAGATTCAGGAAGATCCACATGGTGGTAAAGGGGCACCTAAACCACAGGGGTGCCAGATTCAGGAAGATCCACATGGTGGTAAAGGGGCACCTACACCACAGGGGTGCCAGATTCAGGAAGATCCACATGGTGGTAAAGGGGCAACTACACCACAGGGGTGCCAGATTCAGGAAGATCCACATGGTGGTAAAGGGGCACCTACACCACAGGGGTGCCAGATTCAGGAAGATCCACATGGTGGTAAAGGGGCACCTACACCACAGGGGTGCCAGATTCAGGAAGATCCGCATGGTGGTAAAGGGGCACCTAAACCACAGGGGTGCCAGATTCAGGAAGATCCGCATGGTGGTAAAGGGTCACCTAAACACAGGGGTGCCAGATTCAGGAAGATCCACATGGTGGTAAAGGGGCACCTAAACCACAGGGGTGCCAGATTCAGGAAGATCCACATGGTGGTAAAGGGGCACCTACACCACAGGGGTGCCAGATTCAGGAAGATCCACATGGTGGTAAAGGGGCAACTACACCACAGGGGTGCCAGATTCAGGAAGATCCACATGGTGGTAAAGGGGCACCTACACCACAGGGGTGCCAGATTCAGGAAGATCCACATGGTGGTAAAGGGGCACCTACACCACAGGGGTGCCAGATTCAGGAAGATCCGCATGGTGGTAAAGGGGCACCTAAACCACAGGGGTGCCAGATTCAGGAAGATCCGCATGGTGGTAAAGGGGCACCTACACCACAGGGGTGCCAGATTCAGGAAGATCCGCATGGTGGTAAAGGGGCACCTAAACACAGGGGTGCCAGATTCAGGAAGATCCACATGGTGGTAAAGGGGCACCTAAACCACAGGGGTGCCAGATTCAGGAAGATCCGCATGGTGGTAAAGGGGCACCTAAACACAGGGGTGCCAGATTCAGGAAGATCCACATGGTGGTAAAGGGGCACCTACACCACAGGGGTGCCAGATTCAGGAAGATCCGCATGGTGGTAAAGGGGCACCTACACCACAGGGGTGCCAGATTCAGGAAGATCCACATGGTGGTAAAGGGGCACCTACACCACAGGGGTGCCAGATTCAGGAAGATCCACATGGTGGTAAAGGGGCACCTACACCACAGGGGTGCCAGATTCAGGAAGATCCACATGGTGGTAAAGGGGCACCTACACCACAGGGGTGCCAGATTCAGGAAGATCCGCATGGTGGTAAAGGGGCACCTACACCACAGGGGTGCCAGATTCAGGAAGATCCGCATGGTGGTAAAGGGGCACCTACACCACAGGGGTGCCAGATTCAGGAAGATCCACATGGTGGTAAAGGGACACCTACACCACAGGGGTGCCAGATTCAGGAAGATCCACATGGTGGTAAAGGGACACCTACACCACAGGGGTGCCAGATTCAGGAAGATCCGCATGGTGGTAAAGGGGCACCTAAACACAGGGGTGCCAGAATCAGGAAGATCTGCATGGTGGTAAAGGGGCACCTAAACCATAGGGGTGCCAGATTCAGGAAGATCCGCATGGTGGTAAAGGGGCACCTAAACACAGGGGTGCCAGATTCAGGAAGATCCGCATGGTGGTAAAGGGGCACCTACACCACAGGGGTGCCAGATTCAGGAAGATCCGCATGGTGGTAAAGGGGCACCTACACCACAGGGGTGCCAGATTCAGGAAGATCCGCATGGTGGTAAAGGGGCACCTACACCACAGGGGTGCCAGATTCAGGAAGATCCGCATGGTGGTAAAGGGGCACCTACACCACAGGGGTGCCAGATTCAGGAAGATCCACATGGTGGTAAAGGGACACCTACACCACAGGGGTGCCAGATTCAGGAAGATCCACATGGTGGTAAAGGGGCACCTACACCACAGGGGTGCCAGATTCAGGAAGATCCACATGGTGGTAAAGGGACACCTACACCACAGGGGTGCCAGATTCAGGAAGATCCGCATGGTGGTAAAGGGGCACCTAAACACAGGGGTGCCAGATTCAGGAAGATCCGCATGGTGGTAAAGGGGCACCTACACGACAGGGGTGCCAGAATCAGGAAGATGCACATGGTGGTAAAGGGGCACCTACACCACAGGGGTGCCAGATTCAGGAAGATCCGCATGGTGGTAAAGGGGCACCTACACCACAGGGGTGCCAGATTCAGGAAGATCCGCATGGTGGTAAAGGGGCACCTAAACACAGGGGTGCCAGATTCAGGAAGATCCACATGGTGGTAAAGGGGCACCTACACCACAGGGGTGCCAGATTCAGGAAGATCCGCATGGTGGTAAAGGGGCACCTAAACACAGGGGTGCCAGATTCAGGAAGATCCGCATGGTGGTAAAGGGGCACCTAAACACAGGGGTGCCAGATTCAGGAAGATCCACATGGTGGTAAAGGGGCACCTACACCACAGGGGTGCCAGATTCAGGAAGATCCGCATGGTGGTAAAGTGGCACCTACACCACAGGGGTGCCAGATTCAGGAAGATCCGCATGGTGGTAAAGGGACACCTACACCACAGGGGTGCCAGATTCAGGGAGATCCACATGGTGGTAAAGGGGCACCTACACCACAGGGGTGCCAGATTCAGGAAGATCCGCATGGTGGTAAAGGGACACCTACACCACAGGGGTGCCAGATTCAGGAAGATCCGCATGGTGGTAAAGGGGCACCTAAACACAGGGGTGCCAGATTCAGGGAGATCCACATGGTGGTAAAGGGGCACCTAAACCACAGGGGTGCCAGATTCAGGAAGATCCGCATGGTGGTAAAGGGGCACCTACACCACAGGGGTGCCAGATTCAGGAAGATCCACATGGTGGTAAAGGGGCACCTACACCACAGGGGTGCCAGATTCAGGAAGATCCACATGGTGGCAAAGGGGCACCTACACCACAGGGGTGCCAGATTCAGGAAGATCCGCATGGTGGTAAAGGGGCACCTACACCACAGGGGTGCCAGATTCAGGAAGATCCACATGGTGGTAAAGGGGCACCTACACCACAGGGGTGCCAGATTCAGGAAGATCCACATGGTGGTAAAGGGGCACCTACACCACAGGGGTGCCAGATTCAGGAAGATCCACATGGTGGTAAAGGGGCACCTACACCACAGGGGTGCCAGATTCAGGAAGATCCACATGGTGGTAAAGGGGCACCTAAACCACAGGGGTGCCAGATTCAGGAAGATCCGCATGGTGGTAAAGGGGCACCTACACCACAGGGGTGCCAGATTCAGGAAGATCCGCATGGTGGTAAAGGGGCACCTACACCACAGGGGTGCCAGATTCAGGAAGATCCACATGGTGGTAAAGGGGCACCTACACCACAGGGGTGCCAGATTCAGGAAGATCCACATGGTGGTAAAGGGGCACCTAAACACAGGGGTGCCAGATTCAGGAAGATCCACATGGTGGTAAAGGGGCACCTAAACCACAGGGGTGCCAGATTCAGGAAGATCCACATGGTGGTAAAGGGGCACCTAAACACAGGGGTGTCAGATTCTGGAAGATCCGCATGGTGGTAAAGGGGCACCTACACCACAGGGGTGCCAGATTCAGGAAGATCCGCATGGTGGTAAAGGGGCACCTACACCACAGGGGTGCCAGATTCAGGAAGATCCACATGGTGGCAAAGGGCACCTACACCACAGGGGTGCCAGATTCAGGAAGATCCACATGGTGGTAAAGGGGCACCTACACCACAGGGGTGCCAGATTCAGGAAGATCCGCATGGTGGTAAAGGGGCACCTACACCACAGGGGTGCCAGATTCAGGAAGATCCGCATGGTGGTAAAGGGGCACCTACACCACAGGGGTGCCAGATTCAGGAAGATCCGCATGGTGGTAAAGGGGCACCTACACCACAGGGGTGCCAGATTCAGGAAGATCCGCATGGTGGTAAAGGGGCACCTACACCACAGCGGTGCCAGATTCAGGAAGATCCGCATGGTGGTAAAGGGGCACCTACACCACAGGGGTGCCAGATTCAGGAAGATCCACATGGTGGTAAAGGGGCACCTACACCACAGGGGTGCCAGATTCAGGAAGATCCGCATGGTGGTAAAGGGGCACCTACACCACAGGGGTGCCAGATTCTGGAAGATCCGCATGCTGGTAAAGGGGCACCTACACCACAGGGGTGCCAGATTCTGGAAGATCCGCATGGTGGTAAAGGGGCACCTACACCACAGGGGTGCCAGATTCAGGAAGATCCACATGGTGGTAAAGGGGCACCTACACCACAGGGGTGCCAGATTCAGGAAGATCCACATGGTGGTAAAGGGGCACCTAAACCACAGGGGTGCCAGATTCAGGAAGATCCACATGGTGGTAAAGGGGCACCTACACCACAGGGGTGCCAGATTCAGGAAGATCCACATGGTGGTAAAGGGGCACCTAAACCACAGGGGTGCCAGATTCAGGAAGATCCGCATGGTGGTAAAGGGGCACCTACACCACAGGGGTGCCAGATTCAGGAAGATCCACATGGTGGTAAAGGGGCACCTACACCACAGGGGTGCCAGATTCAGGAAGATCCGCATGGTGGTAAAGGGGCACCTACACCACAGGGGTGCCAGATTCAGGAAGATCCACATGGTGGTAAAGGGGCACCTACACCACAGGGGTGCCAGATTCAGGGAGCTCCGCATGGTGGTAAAGGGGCACCTACACCACAGGGGTGCCAGATTCAGGAAGATCCACATGGTGGCAAAGGGGCACCTACACCACAGGGGTGCCAGATTCAGGAAGATCCACATGGTGGCAAAGGGGCACCTACACCACAGGGGTGCCAGATTCAGGAAGATCCACATGGTGGTAAAGGGGCACCTACACCACAGGGGTGCCAGATTCAGGAAGATCCGCATGGTGGTAAAGGGGCACCTACACCACAGGGGTGCCAGATTCAGGAAGATCCACATGGTGGTAAAGGGGCACCTACACCACAGGGGTGCCAGATTCAGGAAGATCCGCATGGTGGTAAAGGGGCACCTACACCACAGGGGTGCCAGATTCAGGAAGATCCTCATGGTGGTAAAGGGGCACCTACACCACAGGGGTGCCAGATTCAGGAAGATCCACATGGTGGTAAAGGGGCACCTACACCACAGGGGTGCCAGATTCAGGGAGATCCACATGGTGGTAAAGGGGCACCTAGACCACAGGGGTGCCAGATTCAGGAAGATCCACATGGTGGTAAAGGGGCACCTAAACACAGGGGTGCCAGATTCAGGAAGATCCACATGGTGGTAAAGGGGCACCTAAACCACAGGGGTGCCAGATTCAGGAAGATCCGCATGGTGGTAAAGGGGCACCTAAACACAGGGGTGCCAGATTCAGGAAGATCCACATGGTGGTAAAGGGGCACCTAGACCACAGGGGTGCCAGAATCAGGAAGATCCACATGGTGGTACACGCGATGCTGCGCTGTTGTTAGTAAATGACCCCCAATGTCTTTGCTTCCAATCAGTTACACGGAGTAGCAGTAGAAGTTGGTGTGACACCCCCTCCCCCCCATATCCCGGCGACCGCCCCCCCCCCCCCTCCTCATTATTTACAGCAGAAGGGAAATGACGGGACCTTGAGATTTTTGGCCAAAGACAACTCCTTCATACAACAAAAATATAACGTACTCAGCAAACCCTCATATAATAATAATTCCTTTATTTCTATAGCGCACACAGATACCGCAGCGCTGCACAGAGCCGTCACATCAGTCCCTGTCCCCATGGGGCTCACAATCTAATCACCTACCAGGATGTATGGAGGAAACCCACGCAAACATGGAGAGAACATGCATACTCTGCAGATGTTGACCTGGGTGGGTCTTGAATCCTGGACCCCAGCACTGCAAGGCTGTAGTGCTAACCACTGAGCCACAGTGCTGCAAGGCCATAGTGCTAACCACCGAGCCACAGTGCTGCAAGGCTGTAGTGCTAACCACCGAGCCACAGTGCTGCAAGGCTGTAGTGCTAACCACTGAGCCACAGTGCTGCAAGGCCATAGTGCTAACCACCGAGCCACAGTGCTGCAAGGCTGTAGTGCTAACCACTGAGCCATAGTGCTGCAAGGCTGTAGTGCTAACCACCGAGCCACAGTGCTGCAAGGCTGTAGTGCTAACCACCGAGCCACAGTGCTGACCACAGAGCCACAGTGCTGCAAGGCCATAGTGCTAACCACTGAGCCACAGTGCTGCAAGGCCATAGTGCTAACCACCGAGCCACAGTGCTGCAAGGCTGTAGTGCTAACCACCGAGCCACAGTGCTGCAAGCCTGTAGTGCTAACCACTGAGCCACAGTGCTGCAAGGCCATAGTGCTAACCACCGAGCCACAGTGCTGCAAGGCTGTAGTGCTAACCACCGAGCCACAGTGCTGCAAGCCTGTAGTGCTAACCACTGAGCCACAGTGCTGCAAGGCCATAGCGCTAACCACCGAGCCACAGTGCTGCAAGGCCATAGCGCTAACCACCGAGCCACAGTGCTGCAAGGCTGTAGTGCTAACCACTGCGCTACCCACACAAACCAATTACAAAATCAAAAGCCAGGACATCAGTGGAGGAGGCTTAAAGGGGTCTCAAATCTCATCCCCCGGTTATGTTATACAATAAAGATAATTTTTAACCTCTTAGTTACAATGTTACTCAGTGTTATTGGTGTTTTGGCTCCTATCACTCAGTGTAAGACTTCAGAGTGTGAGTGGGGACTCTCTGAGCAGACACTTCCTGATCCCTCTGTGCTGTGAGATGCTGTGTGCTGACAATGTGCTTAGATTATCAGGGTACAGGGTTATATACACTTACATTTACCTTCTGAACATTCACTAGTATCTGACACAGAAAGAGATGGATATAAAACACAATGGGGCTTATTTAGTAAGGGCTTTCTGCCAGTTTTGGGTTGCACTTTGCACGTTCTTATAGGTATAATTGTCCTGTACAGGTATAAGAAGTGTCCGCGCTGGGCTTGTATCTCACTTGACCCTTTTGTGGTGCGGCTGCGCTGCCTACATGTGGGGGTGTTCAGTGCTGAGTCAGACCATGCGCCGGATTTATAATTCAAAGTCTGTCTCACGCCTTATGTTAAAGATGCAAAATAAAAAGTTGGGGAACTCTGTGGGGCCGGTGCAGGGTAGCGCCAGATCCAAGATTTCTGTCGCACGATCTTAGTGAATGTGGTGCACCGAGTATTATACCCGGGCAGAGTCCTGTTACTGCAGTTTCCCACATTCTTAGTAAATGTGCCCCAATGACTTTCTCCAGCTCCTGCTACACACCCTATGAGATGTTCTGGGAGCCCTCCCTAGGATGAAGCACTTCTCTGCCTGTAGCTTACACTATGATATGTGCTGTGCCTCCTCCCCAGGATAAATCACTTATCTGCCTGTAGCTTACACTATGAGATGTGCTGTGCCCCCTCCCCAGGATAAAGCACTTATCTGCCTGTAGCTTACACTATGAGATGTGCTGTGCCCCCTCCCGGGATAAAGCACTTATCTGCCTGTAGCTTACACTATGAGATGTGCTGTGCCCCCCTCCCCAGGATAAAGCACTTCTCTGCCTGTAGCTTACACTATGAGATGTGCTGTGCCCCCTCCCGGGATAAAGCACTTATCTGCCTGTAGCTTACACTGAGATGTGCTGTGCCCCCTCCCCAGGATAAAGCACTTCTCTGCCTGTAGCTTACACTATGAGATGTGCTGTGCCTCCTCCCCAGGATAAAGCCCTTATCTGCCTGTAGCTTACACTATGAGATGTGCTGTGCCTCCTCCCCAGGATAAAGCCCTTATCTGCCTGTAGCTTACACTATGAGATGTGTTCTGACCCCCTCCTCGGGATAAAGCACTTATCTGCCTGTAGATTACACTATGACAGTTGTGGTGAACTTATGGCACGGGTGCCAGAGGTGGCACTCGGATCCCTCTGTGTGAGCACCCAGGCCATCACCCCAGAATGAAGTTCACCAGACAGGACTCAAAGAATCTTCCTGAAGAATATTCATACAATGATAGGCGAATTTGCCCTCCTCCTTTCAACTGTGTTGGTGTCCTTAGGAGGCTGAACGATTGAAAATTGTCAAAGAAAAACAATTACTGCTTAAATTGCTGTGCTGGCACTTTGCAATAAATAAGTGGCTTTTAGTTGAAGTTTGGGCACTGCAGCTCTAAAAGGTTAGCCATCACTGCACTATGAGATGTGCTGTGCTCTCCTCCCCGGGAAAAAGCACTTATCTGCCTATAGCTTATACTATGAAATGTGTTGTGCCCCCTTTCCTGGAATAAAGCACTTATCTGCCTGTAGCTTACACTATGAGATATGCTGTGCCCCGTCCCCGGGATAAAGCACTTATCTGCCTGTAGCTTACACTATGAGATGTGCTGTACCCCGGGATAAAGCACTTATCTGCCTGTAGCTTGTAGTTCTCCTTATGCTGTGTACATGCCGGCAGGAAGTCTATGGGGCAGATTTACTTACTTGGTCCATTCGCGATCCAGCGGCGCGTTCTCTGCGCTGGATTCGGGTCCGGGCGGGATTCATTAAAGTAGTTCCTCCACCATCCACCAGGTGGCGCTGCAAAGCATCGGAATATAAGTGCAAGCTCCGCAACAGATTTTTTGTTTTAAATGCGGCGGTTTTTCCGAATCGGAAAAACCATCCCCCCAGGACTAGACTGGCTGACACCGCTGCTCCCCCATCCCCCCGGGACTAGACTGTGGCTGACACCACTGCTCCCCCATCCCCCCGGGACTAGACTGTGGCTGACACCACTGCTCCCCCATCCCCCCGGGACTAGACTGCCTGACACCACTGCTCCCCCATCCCCCCGGGACTAGACTGCCTGACACCGCTGCTCCCCCATCCCCCTGGGACTAGACTGTGGCTGACCCCACTGCTCCCCCATCCCCCTGGGACTAGACTGTGGCTGACACCACTGCTCCCCCGTCCCCCAGGACTAGACTGTGGCTGACACCACTGCTCCCTCATCTCCCCGGGACTAGACTGTGGCTGACACCACTGCTCCCCCATCCCCCTGGGACTAGACTGTGGCTGACACCACTGCTCCCCCATCCCCCCGGGACTAAACTGTGGCTGACACCACTGCTCCCCCATCCCCCGGGACTAGACTGTGGCTGACACCACTGCTCCCCCATCCCCCCGGGACTAGACTGCCTGACTCCGCTGCTCCCCCCCCCCTGGGACTAGACTGTGCCTGACATCACTGCTCCCCCATCCCCCTGGGACTAGACTGTGGCTGACACCACTGCTCCCCCATCCCCCAGGACTAGACTGTGGCTGACACCACTGCTCCCCCACCCCCCCGGGACTAGACTGTGGCTGACACCACTGCTCCCCCATCCCCCCGGGACTAGACTGTGGCTGACATCACTGCTCCCCCATCCCCCCGGGACTAGACTGTGGCTGACCCCGCTGCTCCCCCATCCCCCGAGACTAGACTGTGGCTGACACCACTGCTCCCCCATCCCCCCGGGACTAGACTGCCTGACTCCGCTGCTCCCCCCCCCCCCTGGGACTAGACTGTGCCTGACATCACTGCTCCCCCATCCCCCTGGGACTAGACTGTGGCTGACACCACTGCTCCCCCATCCCCCAGGACTAGACTGTGGCTGACACCACTGCTCCCCCACCCCCCCGGGACTAGACTGTGGCTGACACCACTGCTCCCCCATCCACCCGGGACTAGACTGTGGCTGACCCCGCTGCTCCCCCCCCCCCCCTGGGACTAGACTGTGCCTGATATCACTGCTCCCCCATCCCCCCGGGACTAGACTGTGGCTGACACCACTGCTCCCCCATCCCCCCGGGACTAGACTGTGGCTGACACCACTGCTCCCCCATCCCCCCGGGACTAGACTGTGGCTGACACCACTGCTCCCCCATCCCCCGGGACTAGACTGTGGCTGACACCGCTGCTCCCCTATCCCCCCAGGACTAGACTGTGGCTGACACCACTGCTCCCCCGTCCCCCAGGACTAGACTGTGGCTGACACCACTGCTCCCCCAGCTCCCCGGGACTAGACTGTGGCTGACACCACTGTTTCCCCCCCCCCCGGGACTAGACTGCCTGACACCACTGCTCCCCCCCCCGGGACTAGACTGGCTGACACCGCTGCTCCCCCCCCCCCCCCCTGGGACTAGACTGTGCCTGATATCACTGCTCCCCCATCCCCCCGGGACTAGACTGTGGCTGACACCACTGCTCCCCCATCCCCCCGGGACTAGACTGTGGCTGACACCACTGCTCCCCCATCCCCCCGGGACTAGACTGTGGCTGACACCACTGCTCCCCCATCCCCCGGGACTAGACTGTGGCTGACACCGCTGCTCCCCTATCCCCCCAGGACTAGACTGTGGCTGACACCACTGCTCCCCCGTCCCCCAGGACTAGACTGTGGCTGACACCACTGCTCCCCCAGCTCCCCGGGACTAGACTGTGGCTGACACCACTGTTTCCCCCCCCCCCCCGGGACTAGACTGCCTGACACCACTGCTCCCCCCCCCGGGACTAGACTGCCTGACTCCGCTGCTCCCCCCCCCCCCCCTGGGACTAGACTGTGCCTGATATCACTGCTCCCCCATCCCCCCGGGACTAGACTGTGGCTGACACCACTGCTCCCCCATCCCCCCGGGACTAGACTGTGGCTGACACCACTGCTCCCCCATCCCCCCGGGACTAGACTGTGGCTGACACCACTGCTCCCCCATCCCCCGGGACTAGACTGTGGCTGACACCGCTGCTCCCCTATCCCCCCAGGACTAGACTGTGGCTGACACCACTGCTCCCCCGTCCCCCAGGACTAGACTGTGGCTGACACCACTGCTCCCCCAGCTCCCCGGGACTAGACTGTGGCTGACACCACTGTTTCCCCCCCCCCCCCGGGACTAGACTGCCTGACACCACTGCTCCCCCCCCCCGGGACTAGACTGGCTGACACCGCTGCTCCCCCCCCCCCCCCCCCCGGGACTAGACTGTGCCTGATATCACTACTCCCCCATCCCCCCGGGACTATACTGTGGCTGACACCACTGCTCCCCCATCCCCCGGGACTAGACTGTGGCTGACACCACTGGCCCCCCATCCCCCGGGACTAGACTGTGGCTGACACCACTGCGACCCCATCCCCCCGGGACTAGACTGTGGCTGACCCCACTGCTCCCCCATCCCCCCGGGACTAGACTGTGGCTGACCCCACTGCTCCCCCATCCCCCGGGACTAGACTGTGGCTGACCCCATTGCTCCCCCATCCCCCCGGGACTATACTGTGGCTGACACCACTGCTCCCCCATCCCCCGGGACTAGACTGTGGCTGACACCACTGGCCCCCCATCCCCCGGGACTAGACTGTGGCTGATCCCACTGCTCCCCCATCCCCCCGGGACTAGACTGTGGCTGACACCACTGCTCCCCCATCCCCCCGGGACTAGACTGTGGCTGACACCGCTGCTCCCCCATCCCCCGGGACTAGACTGTGGCTGACACCACTGTGACCCCATCCCCCCGGGACTAGACTGTGGCTGACCCCACTGCTCCCCCATCCCCCCGGGACTAGACTGTGGCTGACCCCACTGCTCCCCCATCCCCCGGGACTAGACTGTGGCTGACCCCACTGCTCCCCCATCCCCCGGGACTAGACTGTGGCTGACACCACTGCTCCCCCATCCCCCGGGACTAGACTGTGGCTGACACCACTGGCCCCCCATCCCCCGGGACTAGACTGTGGCTGACACCACTGCGACCCCATCCCCCCGGGACTAGACTGTGGCTGACCCCACTGCTCCCCCATCCCCCCGGGACTAGACTGTGGCTGACCCCACTGCTCCCCCATCCCCCGGGACTAGACTGTGGCTGACCCCACTGCTCCCCCATCCCCCCGGGACTATACTGTGGCTGACACCACTGCTCCCCCATCCCCCGGGACTAGACTGTGGCTGACACCACTGGCCCCCCATCCCCCGGGACTAGACTGTGGCTGATCCCACTGCTCCCCCATCCCCCCGGGACTAGACTGTGGCTGACACCACTGCTCCCCCATCCCCCCGGGACTAGACTGTGGCTGACACCGCTGCTCCCCCATCCCCCGGGACTAGACTGTGGCTGACACCACTGTGACCCCATCCCCCCGGGACTAGACTGTGGCTGACCCCACTGCTCCCCCATCCCCCCGGGACTAGACTGTGGCTGACCCCACTGCTCCCCCATCCCCCGGGACTAGACTGTGGCTGACCCCACTGCTCCCCCATCCCCCGGGACTAGACTGTGGCTGACCCCGCTGCTCCCCCATCCCCCCAGGACTAGACTGTGGCTGACACCACTGGCCCCCCATCCCCCGGGACTAGACTGTGGCTGATCCCACTGCTCCCCCATCCCCCCGGGACTAGACTGTGGCTGACACCACTGCTCCCCCATCCCCCCGGGACTAGACTGTGGCTGACACCGCTGCTCCCCCATCCCCCGGGACTAGACTGTGGCTGACACCACTGTGACCCCATCCCCCCGGGACTAGACTGTGGCTGACCCCACTGCTCCCCCATCCCCCCGGGACTAGACTGTGGCTGACCCCACTGCTCCCCCATCCCCCGGGACTAGACTGTGGCTGACCCCACTGCTCCCCCATCCCCCGGGACTAGACTGTGGCTGACCCCACTGCTCACCCATCTCCCTGGGACTAGACTGTGGCTGACACCACTGCTTCCCCATCCCCCCAGGACTAGACTGTGGCTGACACCACTGCTCCCCCATCCCCCCAGGACTAGACTGTGGCTGACACCACTGGCCCCCCATCCCCCGGGACTAGACTGTGGCTGACACCACTGCTCCTCCATCCCCCTGGGACTAGACTGTGGCTGACACCACTGCTCCCCCATCCCCCCCTAATAAGACACCACTACACTAAATCCGTGCGACAAGACCAGGGGTCTCCAAACTACGGCCCACGGACCGTTTCTATGCAGCCCCCTTTGCTTGGAGCGCCAGAGCCAGGCCCCTGCGTCTTTCGACAGTCGGGCAGGGGCTTCTCTCCTTCCGGACAGGAAGCTCCTGCCCGTCACTGTGTAGTGCTTGATGCGGCTGGGTACTATTACTGGGCCGGGGGCCCAATATATGACATTTATTATACGGGGCAGAGTAGGAAATAATTAATGGTGGGGGGAAGCATAGGGAATAATTAATAATGAAGGGGCAGCATAGGAAATAATTAATTATGAGGGGGCCGCATAGGAAATAACTAATTATGAGGGGGCTGCATAGGAAATAATTAATGGTGGAGGGGGCAGCATAGGAAATAAATAATGGTGGGGGGCAGCATAGCAAATAATGGTGGGGGGCAGCATAGGAAATAATTAATGGTGGGGGGCAGCATAGCAAATAATTAATGGTGGGGGGCAGCATATGAAATAATTAATTAGGAGGGGGCAGCATAGGAAATAGTTAATTATGAGGGGGCCGCATAGGAAATATTGGTGAGAGCAGCATATGAAATAATTAATGGTGGGGGGCAGCATAGGAAATAATGGTGGGGCAGTATAGGAAATAATTAATGGGGGGGCAGCATAGGGAATAATTAATTTTGAGGAGCACTCTAGGAAATAATGGTGGAGGGGGCAGCATTGGAAATAATTAATGATGGGGGGCAGCATAGGAAATAATAAATGGTGGGTGGCAGCATATGAAATAATTAATTATGAGGGGGCTGCATAGGAAATAATTAATGGTGGAGGGGGCAGCATAGGAAATAATTAATGGTGGGAGCAGCATAGGAAATAACTAATTATGAGGGGGCTGCATAGGAAATAATTAATGGTGGAGGGGGCAGCATAGGAAATAATTAATGGTGGGGGGCAGCATAGCAAATAATTAATGGTGGGGGGCAGCATAGGAAATAATTAATGGTGGGGGGCAGCATAGCAAATAATTAATGGTGGGGGGCAGCATATGAAATAATTAATTAGGAGGGGGCCGCATAGGAAATATTGGTGGGGCAGTATAGGAAATAATTAATGGGGGGGCAGCATAGGGAATAATTAATTATGAGGAGCACTCTAGGAAATAATGGTGGAGGGGGCAGCATAGGAAATAATTAATGGTGGGGGGCAGCATAGGAAATAATAAATGGTGGGTGGCAGCATAGGAAATAATTAATTATGAGGAGCACTCTAGGAAATAATGGTGAGGGGCAGCATAGGAAATAATTAATGGTGGGGGGCAGCAAAGGAAATAACTAATGGTGGGGGGCAGCAGAGGAAATAATTAATGGTGGGGGGCAGCAAAGGAAATAACTAATGGTGGGGGGCAGCAGAGGAAATAATTAATGGTGGGGGGCAGCATAGGAAATAATTAATGGTGGAGGACAGCATAGGAAATAATTAATGGTGAGGGGCAGCATAGGAAATAATTATGAGGGGCAGCATAGGAAATAAATAATAGTGGGGGCAGCAGAGGAAATAATTAATGGTGGGGGTCAGCATAGGAAATAATTAATTAGGAGGAGCAGCATAGGAAATAATTAATGGTTGGGGGCAGCATAGGAAATAATTAATGGCGGGGGGCAGCATAGGAAATAATTAATGGTGGGTGGCAGCATAGGAAATAATTAATTATGAGGAGCAGCATAGGAAATAATTAATGGTTGGAGCAGCATAGGAAATAATTAGGAGAATCAGCATAGGAAATTATGTGGGGCAGCATAGGGAATAACTAATGGTGTGGGGCAGCATAGCAAATAATTAATGGTGGGGGGCAGCATATGAAATAATTAATTAGGAGGGGGCAGCATAGGAAATAGTTAATTATGAGGGGGCCGCATAGGAAATATTGGTGAGAGCAGCATATGAAATAATTAATGGTGGGGGGCAGCATAGGAAATAATGGTGGGGCAGTATAGGAAATAATTAATGGGGGGGGCAGCATAGGGAATAATTAATTATGAGGAGCACTCTAGGAAATAATGGTAGAGGGGGCAGCATAGGAAATAATTAATGGTGGGGGGCAGCATAGGAAATAATAAATGGTGGGTGGCAGCATATGAAATAATTAATTATGAGGAGCACTCTAGGAAATAATGGTGAGGGGCAGCATAGGAAATAATGGTGGGGGGCAGCAAAGGAAATAACTAATGGTGGGGGGCACATCATAGGAAATAATTAATGGTGGGTGGCAGCATAGGAAATTATTAATTATGAGCAGCATAGGAAATAATAAATTATGAGGGGCGGTATAGAAAATAATGGTGGAGGGGGCAGCATAGGAAATAATTAATGGTGGGGGGCAGCATAGGAAATAATTAATGGTGAGGAGCAGCATTGGAAATAAATAATGGTGGAGGGGGCAGCATAGGAAATAATTAATGGTTGAGGGCAGCATAGCAAATAATTAATGGTGGGGGGCAGCAGAGAAATAACTAATGGTGGGGGGGCAGCAGAGGAAATAACTAATGGTGGAGGGGGCAGCATAGGAAATAATTAATGGTGGGGGGCAGCATAGGAAATAATTAATGGTGGAGGGCAGCATAGGAAATAATTAATGGTGGAGGGCAGCATAGGAAATAATTAATGGTGAGGAGCAGCATAGGAAATAACTAATGGTGGAGGGAGCAGCATAGGAAATAATTAATGGTGGAGGGCAGCATAGGAAATAATTAATGGTGAGGAGCAGCATAGGAAATAACTAATGGTGGAGGGAGCAGCATAGGAAATAATTAATGGTGAGGAGCAGCATAGGAAATAACTAATGGTGGTGGGGCAGCATAGGAAATAATTAATGGTGGGGGGCAGCATAGGAAATAATTAATGGTGGTGGGCAGCATAGGAAATAATTAATGGTTGAGGGCAGCATAGCAAATAATTAATGGTGGGGGGCAGCAGAGAAATAACTAATGGTGGGGGGGCAGCAGAGGAAATAATTAATGGTGGGGGGCAGCAAAGGAAATAACTAATGGTGGGGGGCAGCAGAGGAAATAATTAATGGTGGGGGGCAGCAGAGGAAATAATTAATGGTGGAGGACAGCATAGGAAATAATTAATGGTGAGGGGCAGCATAGGAAATAATTATGAGGGGCAGCATAGGAAATAATTAATAGTGGGGGCAGCAGAGGAAATAATTAATGGTGGGGGTCAGCATAGGAAATAATTAATTAGGAGGAGCAGCATAGGAAATAATTAATGGTTGGGGGCAGCATAGGAAATAATTAATGGCGGGGGGCAGCATAGCAAATAATTAATGGTGGGGGGCAGCATAGGAAATAATTAATTAGGAGGAGCAGCATAGGAAATAATTAATGGTTGGGGGCAGCATAGGAAATAATTAATGGCGGGGGGCAGCATTGGAAATAATTAATGGTGGGTGGCAGCATAGGAAATAATTAATTATGAGGAGCAGCATAGGAAATAATTAATGGTTGGAGCAGCATAGGAAATAATTAGGAGAGTTAGCATAGGAAATTATGTGGGGCAGCATAGGGAATAACTAATGGTGTGGGGCAGCATAGCAAATAATTAATGGTGGGGGGCAGCATATGAAATAATTAATTAGGAGGGGGCAGCATAGGAAATAGTTAATTATGAGGGGGCCGCATAGGAAATATTGGTGAGAGCAGCATATGAAATAATTAATGGTGGGGGGCAGCATAGGAAATAATGGTGGGGCAGTATAGGAAATAATTAATGGGGGGGCAGCATAGGGAATAATTAATTATGAGGAGCACTCTAGGAAATAATGGTGGAGGGGGCAGCATAGGAAATAATTAATGGTGGGGGGCAGCATAGGAAATAATAAATGGTGGGTGGCAGCATATGAAATAATTAATTATGAGGAGCACTCTAGGAAATAATGGTGAGGGGCAGCATAGGAAATAATTAATGGTGGGGGGCAGCAAAGGAAATAACTAATGGTGGGGGGCACATCATAGGAAATAATTAATGGTGGGTGGCAGCATAGGAAATAATTAATGGTGGGTGGCAGCATAGGAAATTATTAATTATGAGCAGCATAGGAAATAATAAATTATGAGGGGCGGTATAGAAAATAATGGTGGAGGGGGCAGCATAGGAAATAATTAATGGTGGGGGGCAGCATAGGAAATAATTAATGGTGAGGAGCAGCATTGGAAATAAATAATGGTGGAGGGGGCAGCATAGGAAATAATTAATGGTTGAGGGCAGCATAGCAAATAATTAATGGTGGGGGGCAGCAGAGAAATAACTAATGGTGGGGGGGGGCAGCAGAGGAAATAACTAATGGTGGAGGGGGCAGCATAGGAAATAATTAATGGTGGGGGGCAGCATAGGAAATAATTAATGGTGGAGGGCAGCATAGGAAATAATTAATGGTGGAGGGCAGCATAGGAAATAATTAATGGTGAGGAGCAGCATAGGAAATAACTAATGGTGGAGGGAGCAGCATAGGAAATAATTAATGGTGGAGGGCAGCATAGGAAATAATTAATGGTGGAGGGAGCAGCATAGGAAATAATTAATGGTGAGGAGCAGCATAGGAAATAACTAATGGTGGAGGGAGCAGCATAGGAAATAATTAATGGTGGGTGGCAGCATAGGAAATAATTAATGGTGGGTGGCAGCATAGGAAATTATTAATTATGAGCAGCATAGGAAATAATAAATTATGAGGGGCGGTATAGAAAATAATGGTGGAGGGGGCAGCATAGGAAATAATTAATGGTGGGGGGCAGCATAGGAAATAATTAATGGTGAGGAGCAGCATTGGAAATAAATAATGGTGGAGGGGGCAGCATAGGAAATAATTAATGGTTGAGGGCAGCATAGCAAATAATTAATGGTGGGGGGCAGCAGAGAAATAACTAATGGTGGGGGGGGGGGGCAGCAGAGGAAATAACTAATGGTGGAGGGGGCAGCATAGGAAATAATTAATGGTGGGGGGCAGCATAGGAAATAATTAATGGTGGAGGGCAGCATAGGAAATAATTAATGGTGGAGGGCAGCATAGGAAATAATTAATGGTGAGGAGCAGCATAGGAAATAACTAATGGTGGAGGGAGCAGCATAGGAAATAATTAATGGTGGAGGGCAGCATAGGAAATAATTAATGGTGGAGGGAGCAGCATAGGAAATAATTAATGGTGAGGAGCAGCATAGGAAATAACTAATGGTGGAGGGAGCAGCATAGGAAATAATTAATGGTGAGGAGCAGCATAGGAAATAACTAATGGTGGTGGGGCAGCATAGGAAATAATTAATGGTGGGGGGCAGCATAGGAAATAATTAATGGTGGTGGGCAGCATAGGAAATAATTAATGGTTGAGGGCAGCATAGCAAATAATTAATGGTGGGGGGCAGCAGAGAAATAACTAATGGTGGGGGGGGGCAGCAGAGGAAATAACTAATGGTGGAGGGGGCAGCATAGGAAATAATTAATGGTGGGGGGCAGCATAGGAAATAATTAATGGTGGGGGGCAGCATAGGAAATAATTAATGGTGGAGGGCAGCATAGGAAATAATTAATGGTGAGGAGCAGCATAGGAAATAACTAATGGTGGAGGGAGCAGCATAGGAAATAATTAATGGTGAGGAGCAGCATAGGAAATAACTAATGGTGGAGGGGGCAGCATAGGAAATAACTAATGGTGGTGGGGCAGCATAGGAAATAATTAATGGTGGGGGGCAGCATAGGAAATAACTAATGGTGGTGGGGCAGCATATGAAATAATTAATGGCGAGGAGCAGCATAGGAAATAACTAATGGTGGTGGGGCAGCATATGAAATAATTCATGGTGGGGGGCAGCATAGGAAATAATTAATGGTGGAGGGCAGCATAGGAAATAATTAATGGTGAGGAGCAGCATAGGAAATAACTAATGGTGGTGGGGCAGCATAGGAAATAACTAATGGTGGAGGGAGCAGCATAGGAAATAATTAATGGTGAGGGGCAGCATAGGAAATAATTAATGGTGGGGGGCAGCATAGGAAATAATTAATGGCGAGGAGCAGCATAGGAAATAATTAATGGCGAGGAGCAGCATAGGAAATAATTAATGGTGGGGGGCAGCATAGGAAATAATGAATGGGGGGGCAGCATAGGAAATAATTAATGGTGGTGGGCAGCAGAGGAAATAATTTATTATGAGTGGTAGTTTATTAATTCAATAATTAATGGAGATGGGTCCCAGTATATTTAATAATTAATGGACCTAATTAATTGGGTCAATATATAAAATAGTTCACAAGGGGGTGCAGTCTATTAAATAATTAATTGAGGGGGGGGGGCAGTGTATTATGGATGCGGTCACGTGTACCGCTATTTATCCGGCCCTCCAATGGTTTGAGAGGGACAGTGAATGGCCCCCTATGTAAAAAGAGTGGGGACCCCTGGACTAGACTATCCACCACCGACCCCGCCCACTCTTAACTAGACTGTGGCTGACACCGACACCCTCTAACTCCACCCCTGCACCACATAGTATAACAATGTATCAGTAAGTAATGAGCGCTGAAAGACAATGGAAGCTCCAAGGTAGACAAGTCTTACGGATATACAAAGACTCCCACATGTCGCAGGAAGGTCCCGTATATGTAATGACCTGTATATATGTAGCCCGGAGTGTCTGATACAATGTATAAGGGACGTATGACCTGGGGCCGCTCCATTCCTCCCACGTCTGATCCTTCCTGTAGTCTTATACATGGGGGGGGGGGGGGGGGCGGAGCCTCATAACTATTATACAGCAACAAATAACAACACCCACGACACAAAGCTTCGAATTAATGAAAATAATAGGATAATACGCACAACCCTAAATATAAAACCCCCAAAAATGGCAGAAATACACACAGAAAACACAACAGATAAATACTGCCGCCCCGTGTACTCCGGGGTATAAAATCCCAAACTTCTGCGCTTGTCAGAGGACGGTACCGGTCCTGTGGTCCTGATCCTTCTGCCCCCAGACCCCCCTGCTCCGCGGCGCTGATCCTGGAGGTTCCGGCGGAGAGTTTCACGGCCGCCAGACATCGCCACTGGATGGGGCTTCATGGCTCGGGCCCCGCCGCAGGACTGGCAGGAGCCACCACCAACTGCATCCGGAACTTGGTCTGGGACCGCTGGAGTTACCGATACCTCAGAGCTGCCTCCTGGTTTGGGGCACCCGGGTCAGCGCTGAACTATGGGGGCAGTAAGGACAGTATGAGGGGCAGTAATGTTACTATGGGGGGCAGTAATGACAGTATGAGGGGCAGCAATGTTACTATGGGGGGCAGTAATGACAGTATGAGGGGCAGTAATGTTACTATGGGGGGCAGTAATGACAGTATGAGGGGCAGCAATGTTACTATGGGGGCAATAATGACAGTGTGGGGGCAGTAATGACAGTATGAGGGGCAGTAATGTTACTATGGGGGGCAGTAATGACAGTATGAGGGGCAGTAATGTTACTATGGGGGGCAGTAATGACAGTATGAGGGGTAGTAATGACACTATGGGGGCAGTAATGACAGTATGAGGGGCAGCAATGTTACTATGGGGGCAATAATGACAGTATGAGGGGCAGTAATGTTAGTATGAGGGGCAGTAATGTTACTATGGGGGGAGTAATGACAGTATAGGGGCAGTAATGGTACTATGGGGCAGTAATGACAGTATGAGGGGCAGTAATGGTACTATGGGGCAGTAATGACAGTATGAGGGGCAGTAATGTTACTATGAGAGGCAGTAATGACAGTATGAGGGGCAGTAACGGTACTATGGGGGCAGTAATGACACTATGGGGGCAGTAATGACAGTATGAGGGGCAGTAATGTTACTGTGAGGGGCAGTAATGACAGTATGAGGGGCAGTAATGGTACTATGGGGCAGTAATGACAGTATGAGGGGCAGGAATGTTACTATGAGGGGCAGTAATGACAGTATGAGGGGCAGTAATGGTACTATGGGGCAGTAATGACAGTATGAGGGGCAGTAATGTTACTATGAGGGGCAGTAATGACAGTATGAGGGGCAGTAACGGTACTGTGGGGCAGTAATGACACTATGGGGGCAGTAATGACACTATGGGGGGCAGTAATGTTACTATGAGGGGCAGTAATGACAGTATGAGGGGCAGTAATGGTACTATGGGGCAGTAATGACAGTATGAGGGGCAGTAATGTTACTATGAGGGGCAGTAATGACAGTATGAGGGGCAGTAATGGTACTATGGGGCAGTAATGACAGTATGAGGGGCAGTAATGGTACTATGGGGCAGTAATGACAGTATGAGGGGCAGTAATGGTACTATGGGGCAGTAATGACAGTATGGGGGCAGTAATGACAGTATGAGGGGCAGTAATGACACTATGGGGGCAGTAATGACAGTATGAGGGGTAGTAATGTTACTATGAGGGGCAGTAATGACAGTATGAGGGGCAGTAATGACAGTATGGGGGGCAGTAATGACAGTATGGGGGGCAGTAATGACACTATGGGGGCAGTAATGACAGTAGGAGGGGAAGTAATGACAGTATGAGGAGCAATAATTACAGTATGAGGGGCAGTAATGACAGTAGGGCAGTAATGGTACTATGAAGGGCAGTAATGACACTACAAGGGGCAGTAATGACAGTATGAGGGGCAGTAATGACAGTACGAGGGGCAGGCACTATGGGGGGCAGTAATGACAGTATGAGGGGCAGTAATGTTACTATGGGGGCATTAATGACAGTGTGGGGGCAGTAATGACAGTATGAGGGGCAGTAATGTTACTATGGGGGAGTAATGACAGTATGAGGGGGAGTAATGACCCCATGAGGGGCAGTTATGACAGTTTGGGGGCAGTAATGAAAGTATTAGGGGCAATAATAACAGTACGAGGGGCAGTAATGACAGTGTGAGGGGTAGTAATGACAGTGTGAGGGGTAGTAATGACACTATGGGGGCAGTAATGACAGTATGAGGGTCAGTAATGTTACTATGGGGGCAGTACTGACACTATGGGGGCAGTAATGACAGTATGAGGGTCAGTAATGTTACTATGGGGGCAGTAATGACAGTATGAGGGTCAGTAATGTTACTATGGGGCAGTAATGACACTATGAGGGCAGTAATGACAGTATGAGGGGCAGTAATGACCCCATGAGGGGCAGTTATGACAGTTTGGGGGCAGTTATGACAGTTTGGGGGCAGTAATGACAGTATGAGGGGCAGTAATGTTACTATGAGGGGCAGTAATGACAGTATGAGAGGCAGTAATGACACTATGGGGGCAGTAATGACAGTATGAGGGGCAGTAATGTTACTATGAGGGGCAGTAATGACAGTATGAGGGGCAGTAACGGTACTATGGGGGCAGTAATGACACTATGGGGGCAGTAATGACAGTATGAGGGGCAGTAATGTTACTGTGAGGGGCAGTAATGACAGTATGAGGGGCAGTAATGGTACTATGGGGCAGTAATGACAGTATGAGGGGCAGGAATGTTACTATGAGGGGCAGTAATGACAGTATGAGGGGCAGTAATGTTACTATGAGGGGCAGTAATGACAGTATGAGGGGCAGTAACGGTACTGTGGGGCAGTAATGACACTATGGGGGCAGTAATGACACTATGGGGGGCAGTAATGTTACTATGAGGGGCAGTAATGACAGTATGAGGGGCAGTAATGGTACTATGGGGCAGTAATGATAGTATGAGGGGCAGTAATGTTACTATGAGGGGCAGTAATGACAGTATGAGGGGCAGTAATGGTACTATGGGGCAGTAATGACAGTATGAGGGGCAGTAATGGTACTATGGGGCAGTAATGACAGTATGGGGGCAGTAATGACAGTATGAGGGGCAGTAATGACACTATGGGGGCAGTAATGACAGTATGAGGGGTAGTAATGTTACTATGAGGGGCAGTAATGACAGTATGAGGGGCAGTAATGACAGTATGGGGGGCAGTAATGACAGTATGGGGGGCAGTAATGACACTATGGGGGCAGTAATGACAGTAGGAGGGGAAGTAATGACAGTATGAGGAGCAATAATTACAGTATGAGGGCCAGTAATGACAGTAGGGCAGTAATGGTACTATGAAGGGCAGTAATGACACTACAAGGGGCGGTAATGACAGTATGAGGGGCAGTAATGACAGTACGAGGGGCAGGCACTATGGGGGGCAGTAATGACAGTATGAGGGGCAGTAATGTTACTATGGGGGCATTAATGACAGTGTGGGGGCAGTAATGACAGTATGAGGGGCAGTAATGTTACTATGGGGGAGTAATGACAGTATGAGGGGGAGTAATGACCCCATGAGGGGCAGTTATGACAGTTTGGGGGCAGTAATGAAAGTATTAGGGGCAATAATAACAGTACGAGGGGCAGTAATGACAGTGTGAGGGGTAGTAATGACAGTGTGAGGGGTAGTAATGACACTATGGGGGCAGTAATGACAGTATGAGGGTCAGTAATGTTACTATGGGGGCAGTACTGACACTATGGGGGCAGTAATGACAGTATGAGGGTCAGTAATGTTACTATGGGGGCAGTAATGACAGTATGAGGGTCAGTAATGTTACTATGGGGGCAGTAATGACACTATGGGGGCAGTAATGACAGTATGAGGGTCAGTAATGTTACTATGGGGGCAGTAATGACACTATGAGGGCAGTAATGACAGTATGAGGGGCAGTAATGACCCCATGAGGGGCAGTTATGACAGTTTGGGGGCAGTTATGACAGTTTGGGGGCAGTAATGACAGTATGAGGGGCAGTAATGTTACTATGAGGGGCAGTAATGACAGTATGAGAGGCAGTAATGACACTATGGGGGCAGTAATGACAGTATGAGGGTCAGTAATGTTACTATGGGGGCAGTAATGACAGTTTGGGGGCAGTAATGACAGTACGAGGGGCAGTAATGTTACTATAGGGCCGTAATGACAGTATGAGGGGCAGTAATGTTACTATGAGGGGCAGTAATGACAGTATGAGGGGCAGTAATGTTACTATAGGGCCGTAATGACAGTATGAGGGGCAGTAATGTTACTATAGGGCCGTAATGACAGTATGAGGGGCAGTAATGACAGTATGAGGGGCAGTAATGTTACTATGAGGGGCAGTAATGACAGTATGAGGGGCAGTAATGTTACTATAGGGCCGTAATGACAGTATGAGGGGCAGTAATGGTACTATGGGGCAGTAATGACAGTATGAGGGGCAGTAATGGTACTATGGGGCAGTAATGACACTATGGGGGCAGTAATGACAGTATGAGGGGTAGTAATGACACTATGGGGGCAGTAATGACAGTAGGAGGGGAAGTAATGACAGTATGAGGGGTAGTAATGACAGTATGGGGGCAGTAATGACAGTATGAGGGGCAGTAATGACAGTATGAGGGGCAGTAATGACAGTATGAGGGGCAGTAATGTCAGTAGGAGGGGAAGTAATGACAGTACGAGGGGCAGTAATGACAGTATGGGGGCAGTAATGACAGTTTGGGGGCAGTAATGACAGTACGAGGGGCAGTAATGACACTATGGGGGGCAGTAATGACAGTAGGAGGGGAAGTAATGACAGTATGAGGGGTAGTAATGACAGTATGGGGGCAGTAATGACAGTATGAGGGGTAGTAATGACACTATGGGGGCAGTAATGACAGTATGAGGGGTAGTAATGACAGTATGGGGGCAGTAATGACAGTATGAGGGGCAGTAATGTTACTTTGGGGGCAGTAATGACAGTTTGGGGGCAGTAATGACAGTACGAGGGGCAGTAATGACACTATGGGGGGTAGTAATGACAGAATGAGGGGCAGTAAGTAACTGGTGGCATGCTGTTACACTATGGGGGCAGTAATGACAATATTGGGGGTAATAAGGCGCCATGTACACTGACAGCTGGGGGACTTTTCCCACACATAAGATGGCGGCGCACCGAGGGTCACGTGCCCTGCCCTGAGAATCTTCTAGGCGCAGCGGAGGCCCCGCCCTACCACGCCCCCCAGGCGGCGGACTGACAAATGAGCGCGCGGCTGTTGGGCGGCCCCGCACAGTGACGTGCTCGTGCTCGAGGCTCGGGGGCGCGCACACGCAGTAACAGTCGGAGAGAGGAGCGGGCAGAGGGGACGGCGGCCCCGCACTCACTCACCGCAAACACGGACTTCCTGTGGGATAAGAGGACCGGCCTGGCTGCGAGGACGGTGAGAGGAGGCCGCGGAGCGGCGCAGGGGGACGGCGGGAGGCCGGGGGAGGACGGCGGCTCCGAGCTGCAAGATGGCGGCAGCTGCTGAGGAGAAGGCACAAAATGGCCGCCGCTCCCAGAAGCCCCCGGGCAGCGCAGGGGCCCAGAGCTACTGGGGGGCCACATAGTGTATCCATAGGGGGCGCTGTATATAATATAACACATGAGGAGGGGCTGTATATAATATAACACATGGGGGGCTGTATATAATATAACACATGAGGGGCTGTATATAATATAACACATGGGGGGCTGTATATAATATAACACGGGGGAGGCTGTATATAATATAACACATGAGGGGCTGTATATAATATAACACATGGGGGGCTGTATATAATATAACACATGGGGGGCTGTATATAATATAACACATGGGGGGCTGTATATAATATAACACATGGGGGGCTGTATATAATATAACACATGAGGGGCTGTATATAATATAACACATGAGGGGCTGTATATAATATAACACATGGGGCGCTGTATATAATATAACACATGGGGGGCTGTATATAATATAACACATGGGGGGCTGTATATAATATAACACATGGGGGGCTGTATATAATATAACACATGGGGGGCTGTATATAATATAACACATGAGGGGCTGTATATAATATAACACATGGGGGGGCTGTATATAATATAACACAGGAGGGGCTGTATATAATATAACACATGGGGGGCTGTATATAATATAACACGGGGGGGGCTGTATATAATATAACACATGAGGGGCTGTATATAATATAACACATGAGGGGCTGTATATAATATAACACATGAGGGGCTGTATATAATATAACACATGGGGGGCTGTATATAATATAACACATGAGGGGCTGTATATAATATAACACATGAGGGGCTGTATATAATATAACACATGGGGGGCTGTATATAATATAACACATGGGGGGCTGTATATAATATAACACATGGGGGGCTGTATATAATATAACACATGAGGGGCTGTATATAATATAACACATGAGGGGGCTGTATATAATATAACACATGGGGGGCTGTATATAATATAACACATGGGGGGCTGTATATAATATAACACATGAGGGGCTGTATATAATATAACACATGGGGGGCTGTATATAATATAACACATGGGGGGCTGTATATAATATAACACATGGGGGGCTGTATATAATATAACACATGGGGGGCTGTATATAATATAACACATGGGGGGCTGTATATAATATAACACATGGGGGGCTGTATATAATATAACACATGAGGGGCTGTATATAATATAACACATGAGGGGCTGTATATAATATAACACATGAGGGGCTGTATATAATATAACACATGGGGGGCTGTATATAATATAACACATGGGGGGCTGTATATAATATAACACATGAGGGGGCTGTATATAATATAACACATGGGGGGCTGTATATAATATAACACATGGGGGGCTGTATATAATATAACACATGAGGGGCTGTATATAATATAACACATGGGGGGCTGTATATAATATAACACATGAGGAGCTGTATATAATATAACACATGAGGGGCTGTATATAATATAACACATGAGGGTCTGTATATAATATAACACATGAGGGGCTGTATATAATATAACACATGAGGGGCTGTATATAATATAACACGGGGGGGGGCTGTATATAATATAACACATGGGGGGCTGTATATAATATAACACATGGGGGGCTGTATATAATATAACACATGGGGAGGGGCTGTATATAGCACATAACACGGGAGGGGGGGCTGTATATAGCACATAACACGGGAGGGGGGGCTGTATATAGCACATAACACGGGAGGGGGGGCTGTATATAGCACATAACACGGGAGGGGGGGCTGTATATAGCACATAACACGGGAGGGGGGGCTGTATATAGCACATAACACGGGAGGGGGGGCTGTATATAGCACATAACACGGGAGGGGGGGCTGTATATAGCACATAACACGGGAGGGGGGGCTGTATATAGCACATAACACGGGAGGGGGGGCTGTATATAGCACATAACACGGGAGGGGGGGCTGTATATAGCACATAACACGGGAGGGGGGCTGTATATAGCACATAACACGGGAGGGGGGGCTGTATATAGCACATAACACGGGAGGGGGGGCTGTATATAGCACATAACACGGGAGGGGGGGCTGTATATAGCACATAACACGGGAGGGGGGGCTGTATATAGCACATAACACGGGAGGGGGGGCTGTATATAGCACATAACACGGGAGGGGGGGCTGTATATAGCACATAACACGGGAGGGGGGGCTGTATATAGCACATAACACGGGAGGGGGGGCTGTATATAGCACATAACACGGGAGGGGGGGCTGTATATAGCACATAACACGGGAGGGGGGGCTGTATATAGCACATAACACGGGAGGGGGGGCTGTATATAGCACATAACACGGGAGGGGGGGCTGTATATAGCACATAACACGGGAGGGGGGGCTGTATATAGCACATAACACGGGAGGGGGGGCTGTATATAGCACATAACACGGGAGGGGGGGCTGTATATAGCACATAACACGGGAGGGGGGGCTGTATATAGCACATAACACGGGAGGGGGGGCTGTATATAGCACATAACACGGGAGGGGGGGCTGTATATAGCACATAACACGGGAGGGGGGGCTGTATATAGCACATAACACGGGAGGGGGGGCTGTATATAGCACATAACACGGGAGGGGGGGCTGTATATAGCACATAACACGGGAGGGGGGGCTGTATATAGCACATAACACGGGAGGGGGGGCTGTATATAGCACATAACACGGGAGGGGGGGCTGTATATAGCACATAACACGGGAGGGGGGGCTGTATATAGCACATAACACGGGAGGGGGGGCTGTATATAGCACATAACACGGGAGGGGGGGCTGTATATAGCACATAACACGGGAGGGGGGGCTGTATATAGCACATAACACGGGAGGGGGGGCTGTATATAGCACATAACACGGGAGGGGGGGCTGTATATAGCACATAACACGGGAGGGGGGGCTGTATATAGCACATAACACGGGAGGGGGGGCTGTATATAGCACATAACACGGGAGGGGGGGCTGTATATAGCACATAACACGGGAGGGGGGGCTGTATATAGCACATAACACGGGAGGGGGGGCTGTATATAGCACATAACACGGGAGGGGGGGCTGTATATAGCACATAACACGGGAGGGGGGGCTGTATATAGCACATAACACGGGAGGGGGGGCTGTATATAGCACATAACACGGGGAGGGGGGGCTGTATATAGCACATAACACGGGGAGGGGGGGCTGTATATAGCACATAACACGGGGAGGGGGGGCTGTATATAGCACATAACACGGGGAGGGGGGGCTGTATATAGCACATAACACGGGGAGGGGGGGCTGTATATAGCACATAACACGGGGAGGGGGGGCTGTATATAGCACATAACACGGGGAGGGGGGGCTGTATATAGCACATAACACGGGGAGGGGGGGCTGTATATAGCACATAACACGGGGAGGGGGGGCTGTATATAGCACATAACACGGGGAGGGGGGGCTGTATATAGCACATAACACGGGGAGGGGGGGCTGTATATAGCACATAACACGGGGAGGGGGGGCTGTATATAGCACATAACACGGGGAGGGGGGGCTGTATATAGCACATAACACGGGGAGGGGGGGCTGTATATAGCACATAACACGGGGAGGGGGGGCTGTATATAGCACATAACACGGGGAGGGGGGGCTGTATATAGCACATAACACGGGGAGGGGGGGCTGTATATAGCACATAACACGGGGAGGGGGGGCTGTATATAGCACATAACACGGGGAGGGGGGGCTGTATATAGCACATAACACGGGGAGGGGGGGCTGTATATAGCACATAACACGGGGAGGGGGGGCTGTATATAGCACATAACACGGGGAGGGGGGGCTGTATATAGCACATAACACGGGGAGGGGGGGCTGTATATAGCACATAACACGGGGAGGGGGGGCTGTATATAGCACATAACACGGGGAGGGGGGGCTGTATATAGCACATAACACGGGGAGGGGGGGCTGTATATAGCACATAACACGGGGAGGGGGGGCTGTATATAGCACATAACACGGGGAGGGGGGGCTGTATATAGCACATAACACGGGGAGGGGGGGCTGTATATAGCACATAACACGGGGAGGGGGGGCTGTATATAGCACATAACACGGGGAGGGGGGGCTGTATATAGCACATAACACGGGGAGGGGGGGCTGTATATAGCACATAACACGGGGAGGGGGGGCTGTATATAGCACATAACACGGGGAGGGGGGGCTGTATATAGCACATAACACGGGGAGGGGGGGCTGTATATAGCACATAACACGGGGAGGGGGGGCTGTATATAGCACATAACACGGGGAGGGGGGGCTGTATATAGCACATAACACGGGGAGGGGGGGCTGTATATAGCACATAACACGGGGAGGGGGGGCTGTATATAGCACATAACACGGGGAGGGGGGGCTGTATATAGCACATAACACGGGGAGGGGGGGCTGTATATAGCACATAACACGGGGAGGGGGGGCTGTATATAGCACATAACACGGGGAGGGGGGGCTGTATATAGCACATAACACGGGGAGGGGGGGCTGTATATAGCACATAACACGGGGAGGGGGGGCTGTATATAGCACATAACACGGGGAGGGGGGGCTGTATATAGCACATAACACGGGGAGGGGGGGCTGTATATAGCACATAACACGGGGAGGGGGGGCTGTATATAGCACATAACACGGGGAGGGGGGGCTGTATATAGCACATAACACGGGGAGGGGGGGCTGTATATAGCACATAACACGGGGAGGGGGGGCTGTATATAGCACATAACACGGGGAGGGGGGGCTGTATATAGCACATAACACGGGGAGGGGGGGCTGTATATAGCACATAACACGGGGAGGGGGGGCTGTATATAGCACATAACACGGGGAGGGGGGGCTGTATATAGCACATAACACGGGGAGGGGGGGCTGTATATAGCACATAACACGGGGAGGGGGGGCTGTATATAGCACATAACACGGGGAGGGGGGGCTGTATATAGCACATAACACGGGGAGGGGGGGCTGTATATAGCACATAACACGGGGAGGGGGGGCTGTATATAGCACATAACACGGGGAGGGGGGGCTGTATATAGCACATAACACGGGGAGGGGGGGCTGTATATAGCACATAACACGGGGAGGGGGGGCTGTATATAGCACATAACACGGGGAGGGGGGGCTGTATATAGCACATAACACGGGGAGGGGGGGCTGTATATAGCACATAACACGGGGAGGGGGGGCTGTATATAGCACATAACACGGGGAGGGGGGGCTGTATATAGCACATAACACGGGGAGGGGGGGCTGTATATAGCACATAACACGGGGAGGGGGGGCTGTATATAGCACATAACACGGGGAGGGGGGGCTGTATATAGCACATAACACGGGGAGGGGGGGCTGTATATAGCACATAACACGGGGAGGGGGGGCTGTATATAGCACATAACACGGGGAGGGGGGGCTGTATATAGCACATAACACGGGGAGGGGGGGCTGTATATAGCACATAACACGGGGAGGGGGGGCTGTATATAGCACATAACACGGGGAGGGGGGGCTGTATATAGCACATAACACGGGGAGGGGGGGCTGTATATAGCACATAACACGGGGAGGGGGGGCTGTATATAGCACATAACACGGGGAGGGGGGGCTGTATATAGCACATAACACGGGGAGGGGGGGCTGTATATAGCACATAACACGGGGAGGGGGGGCTGTATATAGCACATAACACGGGGAGGGGGGGCTGTATATAGCACATAACACGGGGAGGGGGGGCTGTATATAGCACATAACACGGGGAGGGGGGGCTGTATATAGCACATAACACGGGGAGGGGGGGCTGTATATAGCACATAACACGGGGAGGGGGGGCTGTATATAGCACATAACACGGGGAGGGGGGGCTGTATATAGCACATAACACGGGGAGGGGGGGCTGTATATAGCACATAACACGGGGAGGGGGGGCTGTATATAGCACATAACACGGGGAGGGGGGGCTGTATATAGCACATAACACGGGGAGGGGGGGCTGTATATAGCACATAACACGGGGAGGGGGGGCTGTATATAGCACATAACACGGGGAGGGGGGGCTGTATATAGCACATAACACGGGGAGGGGGGGCTGTATATAGCACATAACACGGGGAGGGGGGGCTGTATATAGCACATAACACGGGGAGGGGGGGCTGTATATAGCACATAACACGGGGAGGGGGGGCTGTATATAGCACATAACACGGGGAGGGGGGGCTGTATATAGCACATAACACGGGGAGGGGGGGCTGTATATAGCACATAACACGGGGAGGGGGGGCTGTATATAGCACATAACACGGGGAGGGGGGGCTGTATATAGCACATAACACGGGGAGGGGGGGCTGTATATAGCACATAACACGGGGAGGGGGGGCTGTATATAGCACATAACACGGGGAGGGGGGGCTGTATATAGCACATAACACGGGGAGGGGGGGCTGTATATAGCACATAACACGGGGAGGGGGGGCTGTATATAGCACATAACACGGGGAGGGGGGGCTGTATATAGCACATAACACGGGGAGGGGGGGCTGTATATAGCACATAACACGGGGAGGGGGGGCTGTATATAGCACATAACACGGGGAGGGGGGGCTGTATATAGCACATAACACGGGGAGGGGGGGCTGTATATAGCACATAACACGGGGAGGGGGGGCTGTATATAGCACATAACACGGGGAGGGGGGGCTGTATATAGCACATAACACGGGGAGGGGGGGCTGTATATAGCACATAACACGGGGAGGGGGGGCTGTATATAGCACATAACACGGGGAGGGGGGGCTGTATATAGCACATAACACGGGGAGGGGGGGCTGTATATAGCACATAACACGGGGAGGGGGGGCTGTATATAGCACATAACACGGGGAGGGGGGGCTGTATATAGCACATAACACGGGGAGGGGGGGCTGTATATAGCACATAACACGGGGAGGGGGGGCTGTATATAGCACATAACACGGGGAGGGGGGGCTGTATATAGCACATAACACGGGGAGGGGGGGCTGTATATAGCACATAACACGGGGAGGGGGGGCTGTATATAGCACATAACACGGGGAGGGGGGGCTGTATATAGCACATAACACGGGGAGGGGGGGCTGTATATAGCACATAACACGGGGAGGGGGGGCTGTATATAGCACATAACACGGGGAGGGGGGGCTGTATATAGCACATAACACGGGGAGGGGGGGCTGTATATAGCACATAACACGGGGAGGGGGGGCTGTATATAGCACATAACACGGGGAGGGGGGGCTGTATATAGCACATAACACGGGGAGGGGGGGCTGTATATAGCACATAACACGGGGAGGGGGGGCTGTATATAGCACATAACACGGGGAGGGGGGGCTGTATATAGCACATAACACGGGGAGGGGGGGCTGTATATAGCACATAACACGGGGAGGGGGGGCTGTATATAGCACATAACACGGGGAGGGGGGGCTGTATATAGCACATAACACGGGGAGGGGGGGCTGTATATAGCACATAACACGGGGAGGGGGGGCTGTATATAGCACATAACACGGGGAGGGGGGGCTGTATATAGCACATAACACGGGGAGGGGGGGCTGTATATAGCACATAACACGGGGAGGGGGGGCTGTATATAGCACATAACACGGGGAGGGGGGGCTGTATATAGCACATAACACGGGGAGGGGGGGCTGTATATAGCACATAACACGGGGAGGGGGGGCTGTATATAGCACATAACACGGGGAGGGGGGGCTGTATATAGCACATAACACGGGGAGGGGGGGCTGTATATAGCACATAACACGGGGAGGGGGGGCTGTATATAGCACATAACACGGGGAGGGGGGGCTGTATATAGCACATAACACGGGGAGGGGGGGCTGTATATAGCACATAACACGGGGAGGGGGGGCTGTATATAGCACATAACACGGGGAGGGGGGCTGTATATAGCACATAACACGGGGAGGGGGGGCTGTATATAGCACATAACACGGGGAGGGGGGGCTGTATATAGCACATAACACGGGGAGGGGGGGCTGTATATAGCACATAACACGGGGAGGGGGGGCTGTATATAGCACATAACACGGGGAGGGGGGGCTGTATATAGCACATAACACGGGGAGGGGGGGCTGTATATAGCACATAACACGGGGAGGGGGGGCTGTATATAGCACATAACACGGGGAGGGGGGGCTGTATATAGCACATAACACGGGGAGGGGGGGCTGTATATAGCACATAACACGGGGAGGGGGGGCTGTATATAGCACATAACACGGGGAGGGGGGGCTGTATATAGCACATAACACGGGGAGGGGGGGCTGTATATAGCACATAACACGGGGAGGGGGGGCTGTATATAGCACATAACACGGGGAGGGGGGGCTGTATATAGCACATAACACGGGGAGGGGGGGCTGTATATAGCACATAACACGGGGAGGGGGGGCTGTATATAGCACATAACACGGGGAGGGGGGGCTGTATATAGCACATAACACGGGGAGGGGGGGCTGTATATAGCACATAACACGGGGAGGGGGGGCTGTATATAGCACATAACACGGGGAGGGGGGGCTGTATATAGCACATAACACGGGGAGGGGGGGCTGTATATAGCACATAACACGGGGAGGGGGGGCTGTATATAGCACATAACACGGGGAGGGGGGGCTGTATATAGCACATAACACGGGGAGGGGGGGCTGTATATAGCACATAACACGGGGAGGGGGGGCTGTATATAGCACATAACACGGGAGGGGGGGGCTGTATATAGCACATAACACGGGGAGGGGGGGGCTGTATATAGCACATAACACGGGAGGGGGGGGCTGTATATAGCACATAACACGGGAGGGGGGGGCTGTATATAGCACATAACACGGGAGGGGGGGGCTGTATATAGCACATAACACGGGAGGGGGGGGCTGTATATAGCACATAACACGGGAGGGGGGGGCTGTATATAGCACATAACACGGGAGGGGGGGCTGTATATAGCACATAACACGGGAGGGGGGGGCTGTATATAGCACATAACACGGGAGGGGGGGGCTGTATATAGCACATAACACGGGAGGGGGGGGCTGTATATAGCACATAACACGGGAGGGGGGGGCTGTATATAGCACATAACACGGGAGGGGGGGGCTGTATATAGCACATAACACGGGAGGGGGGGGCTGTATATAGCACATAACACGGGAGGGGGGGGCTGTATATAGCACATAACACGGGAGGGGGGGGCTGTATATAGCACATAACACGGGAGGGGGGGGCTGTATATAGCACATAACACGGGAGGGGGGGGCTGTATATAGCACATAACACGGGAGGGGGGGGCTGTATATAGCACATAACACGGGAGGGGGGGGCTGTATATAGCACATAACACGGGAGGGGGGGGCTGTATATAGCACATAACACGGGAGGGGGGGGCTGTATATAGCACATAACACGGGAGGGGGGGGCTGTATATAGCACATAACACGGGAGGGGGGGGCTGTATATAGCACATAACACGGGAGGGGGGGGCTGTATATAGCACATAACACGGGAGGGGGGGGCTGTATATAGCACATAACACGGGAGGGGGGGGCTGTATATAGCACATAACACGGGAGGGGGGGGCTGTATATAGCACATAACACGGGAGGGGGGGGCTGTATATAGCACATAACACGGGAGGGGGGGGCTGTATATAGCACATAACACGGGAGGGGGGGGCTGTATATAGCACATAACACGGGAGGGGGGGGCTGTATATAGCACATAACACGGGAGGGGGGGGCTGTATATAGCACATAACACGGGAGGGGGGGCTGTATATAGCACATAACACGGGAGGGGGGGCTGTATATAGCACATAACACGGGAGGGGGGGGCTGTATATAGCACATAACACGGGAGGGGGGGGCTGTATATAGCACATAACACGGGAGGGGGGGGCTGTATATAGCACATAACACGGGAGGGGGGGGCTGTATATAGCACATAACACGGGAGGGGGGGGCTGTATATAGCACATAACACGGGAGGGGGGGGCTGTATATAGCACATAACACGGGAGGGGGGGGCTGTATATAGCACATAACACGGGAGGGGGGGGCTGTATATAGCACATAACACGGGAGGGGGGGGCTGTATATAGCACATAACACGGGAGGGGGGGGCTGTATATAGCACATAACACGGGAGGGGGGGGCTGTATATAGCACATAACACGGGAGGGGGGGGCTGTATATAGCACATAACACGGGAGGGGGGGGCTGTATATAGCACATAACACGGGAGGGGGGGGCTGTATATAGCACATAACACGGGAGGGGGGGGCTGTATATAGCACATAACACGGGAGGGGGGGGCTGTATATAGCACATAACACGGGAGGGGGGGGCTGTATATAGCACATAACACGGGAGGGGGGGGCTGTATATAGCACATAACACGGGAGGGGGGGGCTGTATATAGCACATAACACGGGAGGGGGGGGCTGTATATAGCACATAACACGGGAGGGGGGGGCTGTATATAGCACATAACACGGGAGGGGGGGGCTGTATATAGCACATAACACGGGAGGGGGGGGCTGTATATAGCACATAACACGGGAGGGGGGGGCTGTATATAGCACATAACACGGGAGGGGGGGGCTGTATATAGCACATAACACGGGGAGGGGGGGGCTGTATATAGCACATAACACGGGGAGGGGGGGGCTGTATATAGCACATAACACGGGGAGGGGGGGGCTGTATATAGCACATAACACGGGGAGGGGGGGGCTGTATATAGCACATAACACGGGGAGGGGGGGGCTGTATATAGCACATAACACGGGGAGGGGGGGGCTGTATATAGCACATAACACGGGGAGGGGGGGGCTGTATATAGCACATAACACGGGGAGGGGGGGGCTGTATATAGCACATAACACGGGGAGGGGGGGGCTGTATATAGCACATAACACGGGGAGGGGGGGGCTGTATATAGCACATAACACGGGGAGGGGGGGGCTGTATATAGCACATAACACGGGGAGGGGGGGGCTGTATATAGCACATAACACGGGGAGGGGGGGGCTGTATATAGCACATAACACGGGGAGGGGGGGGCTGTATATAGCACATAACACGGGAGGGGGGGGCTGTATATAGCACATAACACGGGAGGGGGGGGCTGTATATAGCACATAACACGGGAGGGGGGGGCTGTATATAGCACATAACACGGGAGGGGGGGGCTGTATATAGCACATAACACGGGGAGGGGGGGGCTGTATATAGCACATAACACGGGGAGGGGGGGGCTGTATATAGCACATAACACGGGGAGGGGGGGGCTGTATATAGCACATAACACGGGAGGGGGGGGCTGTATATAGCACATAACACGGGGAGGGGGGGGCTGTATATAGCACATAACACGGGGAGGGGGGGGCTGTATATAGCACATAACACGGGGAGGGGGGGGCTGTATATAGCACATAACACGGGAGGGGGGGGCTGTATATAGCACATAACACGGGAGGGGGGGGCTGTATATAGCACATAACACGGGAGGGGGGGGCTGTATATAGCACATAACACGGGAGGGGGGGGCTGTATATAGCACATAACACGGGAGGGGGGGGCTGTATATAGCACATAACACGGGAGGGGGGGGCTGTATATAGCACATAACACGGGAGGGGGGGGCTGTATATAGCACATAACACGGGAGGGGGGGGCTGTATATAGCACATAACACGGGAGGGGGGGGCTGTATATAGCACATAACACGGGAGGGGGGGGCTGTATATAGCACATAACACGGGAGGGGGGGGCTGTATATAGCACATAACACGGGAGGGGGGGGCTGTATATAGCACATAACACGGGAGGGGGGGGCTGTATATAGCACATAACACGGGAGGGGGGGGCTGTATATAGCACATAACACGGGAGGGGGGGGCTGTATATAGCACATAACACGGGGAGGGGGGGGCTGTATATAGCACATAACACGGGGAGGGGGGGGCTGTATATAGCACATAACACGGGGAGGGGGGGCTGTATATAGCACATAACACGGGGAGGGGGGGCTGTATATAGCACATAACACGGGGAGGGGGGGGCTGTATATAGCACATAACACGGGGAGGGGGGGGCTGTATATAGCACATAACACGGGGAGGGGGGGGCTGTATATAGCACATAACACGGGGAGGGGGGGGCTGTATATAGCACATAACACGGGGAGGGGGGGGCTGTATATAGCACATAACACGGGGAGGGGGGGGCACTGACCCCCGACAAGGGCACAATACACCGTGACCCAGGCAGCCGCTGTCACCGGGGCACTGACCCCTGACAAGGGCACAATACACCGTGTCCCAGGCAGTGTGTCACCGGGGCACTGACCCCAGACAAGGGCACAATACACCGTGACCCAGGCAGTGTGTCACCGGGGCACTGACCCCAGACAAGGGCACAATACACCGTGACCCAGGCAGCCGCTGTCACCGGGGCACTGACCCCAGACAAGGGCAAATCCACCGTGACCCAGGCAGTATGTCACCTTCTAGACCTGATGATCTCCCCCTCTGCAGGTGATGCCATTCAACATCTCGGGGTCACCTGCGGCATCTGGCAGGCCTCTTCCTATAGCAGGGGGTCAGTGACTTGTGGTGTGGTATTGTGGGCCTGCGTTCTGCCTTCCTGAGTGTAGCCAAGACTGTAGCCAGAGCATGTGTATCCCACCCGCGGGTGCTGCTGCAGATCAGGAGACCTCTGCCGCAGGTGACTGCTCCTCTGTGCGGCCCGATACCATCATGCAGAAAGGCCTCGGTTCTGCTCTCGTTGTGAGGTATGAGAGTTACTGGGCTGATAGACAGATCCAGTCAGACCCAGAAGCTAGCTGGTTATAGGGGAGGATGTGGGGCGTGCATCAGACAGCTGTTCATGGGGTGTGTGGTAGAGCCGCTGGTGACTGGTCCTGTAACCCCCCAGATGCCGCACTCCAGACGGTACCGTTCTTCCGAGAGGGGCAGCAGAGGGAGCTACCATGAACGCTACAGAAGCCGCAAGCATCGGCGACGAAGAAGCAGGTCGAGGTCGAGCAGCAGCGACAGAGGACGAGACCGGCGCTACAGACACGGAGACAGTTACCACGAGAGGTCCCGCAGGTGAGTGTCGGGATGTGGGTCCTGCACGCGCCTCATCTACAGGATTGTGGTGACACCGGCTCTTCTTCTCCAGCTACGAAGCGCGATCATCAGACAGACGCGCCTATGACCACCGCCGATACTGCGACAACTACAGAAGGAATGGCTACAGCCGGGAGAGGGGAGACGTCTACTACGAGGCAGAATACCGTCACTCCTACGACTACCGGCGATCCCGAGACGACAGCTACCGGAGCTGCAAGAGCACCCGGCGCAAGCAGAAGCGCAGGAAGCGTAGGACAAGGTCTTATAGCCAGTCCTCATCGGTGAGTGTCCCCTGCAGCTCGCCCCCGTACCTTCCCTATTTCTTTGTTAGAACAAGACGTGGGTAAGTGTTCCCCTCCCCCAGGCTGTGTAGATGTGGGCTAGTCATGTAGAGGGTTAGTAGTCGCTTGTAGATGCTGCACTAGTGTCTCTCCTGAAGGCGGCAGAGGTCCTGCCAGTACAACGTGCATGTATGGAGATAGCAGCAGAGATCAGACATGTGGCTCCCGTCAGGCCCCATCCTGAGCTACTGGAGGGAGGGATACCTGTAACATGTACATATACGGGGTTGTAGTCGAGGACGTCAGGTGGGGGGAGGGCTTGTCATGTAGAGTAACTCCAGGACTTGTTGACCTCTTTGTTACTTTGTGCTCCTGTTTTTCCTGCTTTTGCTACAATTAAGACGATTAGCAGAATGTTTTTTTTTTGTTTTCTGATTTCTTTTATTTCTGAGTTAGTGTATTTGTATCTTGACCTGTTCCCTTGCAATATCCCTATCGTTATATATTCCTATGTGCCGTATGAATTGGCTGGGAATCTACTGCACACCCTCCTACCTCAAACTACAATGTGAATTTCCAAACCAACCAACCTATGTGCCGCTGGTTTGAAAATCTGATTGGCTGGTGAATGGTGGTGTTTTGCCGGGAAATGACGGGCCCCGTCACAACAGAGGAGTCGCCAGAGCAGCAGGCAGGCCAAGAGTGTGGAAGACGACGTGGAGGGTCACCTGATCTATCGCAGCGGCGACTGGCTACAAGAAAGATGTACAGCCAAATCGTAACATAATTTAGCTCTCTAGTTCTAAGCTCCCCCTCCCCAGAGACGCTGCAGACCTGTCTGTCTCTTTGTGTTGATTTGATTTTTATTTTAAAGACACGGAGCAGCCCCCTCCTCCTATTCCTCCTTTATTGTCACTAAGCTCCCATGTTACATAGTGTTATGGGGCAGGAAGTTAGAGTAACTCTCATACTACGCCCAGCCTGACCTACTGCCTCTCGCTGTCCTCCAGCGCCCCTCACCCGCTCTCTCTGCTTGCCCTTACAGATGAGATTATTAGTACCCTGGGGGAAGGGACGTTTGGCCGAGTCGTGCAGTGTGTAGACCACCGCAGGTGAGTGCTGGGATCAGGCCTCGCTCAGGGGGTCTCGGGGGGCCGCGCTCTGACCAGCTCCCGTTATGTCCCTGCAGGGGAGGAGCCAGAGTGGCTTTAAAAATCATCAAAAACGTGGAAAAGTACAAGGAGGCGGCGCGTCTGGAGATAAATGTCCTGGAGAAGATCAATGAGAAGGACCCGGATAATAAGCAGTAAGTGCGCCCCCTGCAGGGGCTTCCTCCAGTGCAATGGTGGGTGCAGAGCTGTGACCCGTCCTGTGCTCTCTGCAGCCTCTGCGTCCGCATGTTTGACTGGTTCGACTATCACGGACACATGTGCATCTCCTTTGAGCTTCTGGGTCTCAGCACCTTCGACTTCCTCAAGGAAAACAATTACCATCCCTACCCCATCCACCAAGTGCGACACATGGCGTACCAAGTGTGCCACGCGGTGAAGTGTAAGTGCTGGTGTGGGGGAGGGTCCCGCCAGGTTGGGGATGGGATGGTAACCGGCTGCTCCTCTTCCACAGTTCTCCATGACAATAAGCTGACCCACACGGACCTGAAGCCCGAGAATATTCTCTTTGTCAACTCGGACTTTGAGCTGACGTACAACATGGACAAGGTGGGTGCGCGCTGTGTGTGACGTGCTGGGGGTCTCGGGTGTCATCAGCCTGTGCCTAATGCTTGTTATTATCCCTGTGAAGAGAGATGAAAGGTGCGTAAAGAACACAGATATTCGGGTGGTGGACTTTGGCAGTGCCACCTTTGACCACGAGCACCACAGTACCATCGTGTCCACACGGCACTACCGCGCCCCGGAGGTGATCTTGGGTAAGTCGCTGTTTTGTTGGATTTTGAGGCTGAGTTAATGGCTGTCACTGACGACCTCCTCTGCCCGTAGAGCTGGGATGGAGTCAGCCGTGTGATGTCTGGAGTATTGGATGCATCGTCTTCGAGTATTATGTGGGCTTCACCCTCTTCCAGGTGAGAAGGGTAGTGGGCTGCAGGCCTGGGGGGCACATGGGGTAAACTTAATGCCCCGTTCAGACTTTCATGGGTGGTGAGTGGCACCCAATAAATTCCCTGCCAGCTCCTTCACCAGCCCAGGTGACCTGCATCCAGGCAGAGAATACAGGATTGTGATGAGCAGCCGAGGATATATATGGGTATTGGTTTAGAGCGGGAAACTCCCTAAACCTCAGAGCGATCAGAACTTGGTAGAAGGCCGCAGGTGCCATTGGCTGTGTCTTCCCTCCCCCCATCATGTTGTGTGATCTCCCTGCTCCACTGTCCTGTTATCGGGTGAGATAATGTGCTTTATCCTCCTGTCACTCTCAGACACACGATAACCGCGAGCACTTGGCTATGATGGAGAGGATTCTGGGCCCCGTCCCCTCCAGGATGATCAGGAAGACGAGGTAAGTGTATGGGGGTCCTGTCTGGAGGTCCTGCCTGGTGCTTCCCCTAGGCCGGGGTCACAGCCTTACTCAATGTCTCTGTACAGGAAGCAGAAATACTTCTATCACAGCCGCCTGGACTGGGACGAGGGCACGTCAGCGGGACGATACGTACGGGACAACTGCAAGCCCCTGAGGGTAAGGAGCAGCCGTGCGGCGGGGGGATCCATGGGCCTGGGGCTGTATAGTGTCACTGACCTCTCCCCTTCCCGCAGAGGTACATGTTGTCTGACTCCGAGGAGCACCACCAGCTGTTCGACCTCATCGAAGCCATGTTGGAGTATGAACCGTCCAAGCGCTTGACGCTGTCCCAGGCTGTGAAGCACCCGTTCTTCAGCCCGCTAAAGAGCGACCATGTGTCCAAGCACTGGGATATGGGCAGGGACATCAGCCGATGAGACCCCCTCATGGGACCCCCAGTGCTTTCTCCTATTGCCATGAGCTGAACACTTGTCACCTGCTCCATCTGTTGATATGTGAAATAGTCTATAAATATATATATATTGTGTAAAGGGGCGAGCGCCGCGCCTGCCATGTACATAGAAGTGGCTGCCCCCTGGTGGTGGGTGGGTTACACTGCGCCTGTACAGTTGTCTTATAATTTATGATGTCAGTGTTACGGGCGGGCGGTGCGCTGCATCTCCACTGGTTTTATATAAAATGTTTTGTACAGTGATTTGTGAGAAATAAAACACAAGCTATTTGTACGTGACGCCGTGCTGGATAGTGTGACGAGCCCGGGGATGGACTGCGTCTTGTAGCATAAGCATCTCATTGAGGGGACAGAAGGCTGAGCTCTGCAGGCAGTTCTCTCTTCATCCTCGTGTCTATTACTAATTACTTGAAACTCCAAGTAAGTCAATAATAAGTCTCTGCCCCCTGGAAGAGAGAAGTGTTGAGTAGTCACCTCATGGTGATGTGTGACCTATCGGTTCTGGGGAAGGGCCCACTCGATCTTTTATATGAAAGTCTCTGCGCTAGCTCAGACGAGAGAATTGCCTGTAAAGTTTAGAGATGCAAAGGAGAGAGAACTATCCATACAGCCTAGACGCCATGGAGAGCTCAAGGGGAGGGGAGAACTGCCTGTAGAGCCCAAAGAAACGAGGGGAAGGAACTGCCTGTACAGCTCAGACCGGAGGAGAGCTAATGTAGAGAGAGCTGGCTGTAGAGCTCCGAGACTTGAGGATAACTGTCTATTTTAGCAGCAGATATAGCTGTGTAGTGTGGTGATAGCCTATGGAGGATGGGAATGCAAGTACGAGCTGTGTAGTGTGATTATAGTCTGTGGAGGATGGCCTGGATAGCCTGCTGGTGACGGCAGGGGGCTCCAAGAAGAGTCTGGATGCTTTTTCCCTTAGGAGGATGACCCCTTGACCTCTGTGGGGACAGGAAGCAAGACCCCACCCCGGCATACGCACTCCACTGTCTTCCTACACAGGGCAGGGAGCAGAGATGGGGCTCTCCCCAGGTGGGGGGAGTACTGATGATGCAGGCACGGGTCCGACCCTTACCCTGCCAGTCTTGGGCATCGCCTTGATGTGTCGCGCGTCCTCCCTGGTTCCATTGGGGACTGTTGGCCCGACTCTACCCCCGACTCCGCAGATCCAGGGTACCCGGAAGTCGGGGGCGCACGTGGTGGCTCCGATCACATGCTCCGACGCCTCTACTGAGAACTTCCAGTCACACCGGAAGTGACGTTGGGGTTACCAAGAGGTTGGAGCACACGTGGTGCCTCCAGTCACGTGCTCCAGCGACTGGATTGGATGTCGCACCGGAAGTGACATAACGGGGCTCGGCGGCGCCAAATTTAAAAGTTTGGTTGCAGATAGTCACTCTGACTCTGAGGTCTACATCGCCTACTGTTATACCGATAAGGTACTGTGCACCATACTCGTGTGTACTTAATACTGCATTATATTGTCCTGCTGTATGCGAATAAGTTATAATTTATAGGTGCCTATCTTTCCTAGCGAGATCCTTGCCATGGAGTCTTCTGTATCAGAATGCCCCCTGTGAGTGTCCTATAGATTTAAAGGGGTAGGGGCTCTATTTCAAATATGAGTTTATAGGGGATATATACAAAGTTATCACTTTCTCTTGACAGGAGCCGAAAGAGAAAAGAGAGTAAAGATCCTTCTAAAGAAGGGAAGAGATCTGCCTATTGTAAGTGCAACATGTGCAATACAAAGCTCAGCTATACTCAGTGTGCAAGGGTGGTCTGGCTAACCATCTGAGAGAAGAGAGAACAGGATTCATGGAGGAGATGCGCGCCTTCATTAAAGGGGAGGTCCAGACTAACGTAGGCACCTCCATAGCCTCTGTTAGTCTTCTGGGTCCCCCACCCAAAAGGGCCCTAACATGCGCCTCAGAATCAGACCCTGACTCCGAGGACTATTCTTTATTTAAGGACTCTTTAGATATGGATCCATCCACTTCAAAGATGGAATCCAGATACCTGTTTTCCTCTGAGGATTTAGACCAATTGCTTAAGGCTATTCGTGATACCGTAAAGATTGAGGAAGTGAAGGAAGCTGGATCCATTCAGGATGAACTGTTTGGCATCATTAGATCTCAGTAAAAGACTGTTCCCCATCAACAATACTCTCAAACAACTTATTCAGGAAGAGTGGAGAGATCCCGAAAGGATAATTTCTGTATCTAAGGAGTTCAGGACTCGTTTATTATTTGACGAAAGCGACACGAAGTTCTGCAATTCCCCGCCCAAGGTTGATGTCCAGGTGACAAAGCGCACTGACCTGCCCTTTGAGGACTCTATCCAGCTACAAGACCCCATGGATAGGAAAGCTGACTGTTTGCTTAAAAAGGTCTGGGAGTCTACTATGCTTAACCTAAAAGCTAATGTAGCCACTACCTCGGTGGCCCGTACTATGTGTTTCTGGTTATCAGAGCTGGAAAATCATATTCGGGAAGGCACCCCTAGAAAGCTCCTGTTAGATTATTCCAACATTAAAGTCTGCTACTGCCCTTATTGCCGATGCATCTGGTGAATCAGTCAAGTTTTCGGCTAAAGAGGGTACTTTATCTATTGCGACCAGGAGAGCTCTATGGCTAAGACAATGGAGTGGTGATTTTAGGCCGAAATCCAAGCTATGCAGCATTCCTTTTGAAGGGAATTTGTGTTTGGACCTGAGCTTGACTCCATTTTGGAGAAAGCTGCTGACAAAAAGAAAGGGTTCCCTGAGGTTGAGAGGCCACCCAGGAAGAAGGCAAACAAGGGCACTGGAGATGCTCCTTAAGAGACGCCACGAAGCTTCTGGGACAATTAACATCCTGCATTCAGTGTGTCCAGTGGGCACAGAACCATACGTGAGTCCTGCAGGGCTGGATACTACAATCATGGGACAAAGATCCCCTATATCTGGACAAACACATAAACATTACTCCTGCGGTCAAGCAATCCCTAGAATGGTGGACCATTCCCGCACATTTACAGAAGGGGGTACGAACATAGCAGGGTCCTTCTTCCAGGGAAATTGTCCGCCTCCTATCCAAAGGATGTCTTCCAACTATCGAGAGCTGAGAGCAGTGCTAGAAACATTGAAGACAGCCAGTCATCTGTTGGTAGGTCAACATGTGAAGGTTCTATTGGACAATTCTACGACGATGGCCTACCTACAACATCGGGGAGGTACAAGATCTCCAGACCTTATAGACCTCTCGAGCGAGATATTCTCTTGGGCGGAAGTAAACATCAGGTCCCTATCAGCAGTTCATCTGAGAGGAAGGGACAACAAGGTTGCAGATTTTCTGAGCAGGAAAAAGACCACAACGCATGGTGTCTGAACCAGCAAGTATTCTGTCATCTAACCCAGATGTGGGGCATGCCTGTAGTGGATCGGTTTGCCACCAGGGAAAATACAAAAACAGATCTTTTCTACTCTCTGTTATTCAGAGACTGTTTCGAGGATAGATGCATTCCATCACAAATGGTATGCTCCTCTGGCATATGCTTTTCCTCCTCTGCTTATAATAGCAAGAGTCTTACGGAAGACTCAAAGAGACAGGTCCAAGGTCATCTTGATCGTACCATTCTGGCCCAAAAAGAGCTGGTTTCCGCTCTTGAAGAAAATGGCTTTAGCAGAACCTCCCATGCTACCCAATCAGAAAGATCTCCTTTACCGAGGCCCACTGTTTCATCCAAATCCGCTCTCAGCCTGGATCCTGAAAGGAGTTTCCTGAAGGCAAATGGCCTTTCTGATAAGGTAATCTCTCCTTTACAATCTAGTAGAAAACCTGTTACCTCCGGCTATATACTTAAAAATTTGGAAGAGGTTTCTCTCCTTCTGTGGTCCAGCTGCCCCCAGTCAGTCTTTTCCAAATATCTTACAGATTCTGAATTTCTTGCAAGCCGGGTTCGACATGGGCCTTAAAACAAGTACCCTCAAAGTCCAGATTGCAGCAGTAAGTGTGGTCATCCCTTGCTGACCATAGATGGATCATGAGCTACTGTCCGAATTAGGCCCTCAGTGAAACCTTCGGGAGTTCCCTGGGACTTATCCCTAGTGCTAAATTTTCTTACGGGGCCTCAGTTTGAACCTATTGAATCCGCAAGCCTTAAGAATCTAACTCTGAAAACAGCCTTCCTAATAGCAATTACTACTGCTAGAAGGATTGGGGAGATTCAGGCGTTGTCTATAAATGAGACGTATTGTTTAGTTTCTGGAGATAGGATCATTCTAACGCTTGACCCAAACATTGTTCCTAAGGTTTGCGCAGCTTTCCACCGCTATCAGGAAGTGGTCCTACCTCCCTTCTGCCAGAACCCAAAATCCTCTAAGGAGATAGCCTGGCATTCCATGGATGTAAGGAGAACAGAACTCGGGTACATAGAAGTCTCTAAGGTCTGGCGAAAAGACTCTAACATTCTTCTCCAATACCAAGGGAAGAACAAAGGGAAAAAGGCCTCAAAAGTGTCCATATCCAGATGGATTAAGACCGTCGTCAGAGAAGCTTATGAGTCTCTAGATAAGGCTTTGCCGGAAACCGTAAAAGCTCATTCCACGAGAGCAATGGCAACCTGGGCTGAAAGAAGAGGAGCCACAATTGAACAAATATGTAAAGCGGCTACCTGGTCTTCTTCACTTACCTTTGCTAGACTGGACATTCCGAATAACAGGGACCTTTTGGAAGAAAGATACTGCAGGCCATAGTCCTTCCCTAAAGAATAATTCATCTGGTATATCTCCAGGTGGGGCTGTCATGGGGACGTAAGGGAAAAAATGAATTAGTCTTACCGGTAATTCAATTTCCTTTAGTCCACAATGACGGCCCATATATTCCCCCTCTAGGTTATGTGATTTCTGATTAATAACAGGCAACAAATCGGGTTGCATCCAAGCCGGTGTAGTTATTTGGTAGACACTGGAGTGTGGATGCCGGGGTGGGGCCTTTTAACTTCTCTGCTTCCTGTCCCCACAGAGGTCAAGGGGTATTCCTCAAGGTGGGGCCGTCACGGTGGACTAAAGGAAATGGAATTACCAATAAGACTAATTCACTTTTTTACACCTACATAACATTAATGGTTGTTCTATAGAATGGTTTCCTCTAAATCCACTCCTCATCCAATCCCTTCATAGGTGGAACTTGATGGACATGTGTCTTTTTCTCAACTGTATAAACACTGTAACAGATGCTGTAGAGCACAGAGACATGAGGAGTGCTGCCGCTAGAACACCAGGGGTAGAATAATACAGCTCAGAGACCTGATGTGTAAACACCACATAGAGCTTTGTGGCATAAGGGGGGCAGAACTGTCTGTAGACCTCGGATACAAGAGAGCTGCTAGTAAAGACTACTCTCATGTCTCCCAGAACTGCCTGTAGGGCTCGGAAATGGGAGGAGGATAAGAGAACTGCCTGTAGAGCTCGTGCACAGGAGGAGGATAAGAGAACTGCCTGTAGAGCTCGGACACAGGAAGAGGATAAGAGAACTGCCTATAGAGCTCGTACACAGGAGGAAGATAAGAGAACTGCCTGTAGAGCTCACACACAGGAGGCGGATAAGAGAACTGCCTGTAGAGCTCACACACAGGAGGCGGATAAGAGAACTGCCTGTAGAGCTTGTACACAGGAGGAGGATAAGAGAACTGCCTGTAGAGCTCACACACAGGAGGCGGATAAGAGAACTGCCTGTAGAGCTCACACACAGGAGGAGGATAAGAGAACTGCCTGTAGAGCTCACACACAGGAGGCGGATAAGAGAACTGCCTGTAGAGCTCACACACAGGAGGCGGATAAGAGAACTGCCTGTAGAGCTCGGACACAGGAAGAGGATAAGAGAACTGCCTGTAGAGCTCACACACAGGAAGAGGATAAGAGAACTGCCTGTAGAGCTCACACACAGGAGGCGGATAAGAGAACTGCCTGTAGAGCTCACACACAGGAGGCGGATAAGAGAACTGCCTGTAGAGCTCACACACAGGAGGCGGATAAGAGAACTGCCTGTAGAGCTCGGACACAGGAGGCGGATAAGAGAACTGCCTGTAGAGCTCGGACACAGGAGGCGGATAAGAGAACTGCCTGTAGAGCTCACACACAGGAGGCGGATAAGAGAACTGCCTGTAGAGCTCACACACAGGAGGCGGATAAGAGAACTGCCTGTAGAGCTCACACACAGGAGGCGGATAAGAGAACTGCCTGTAGAGCTTGTTCACAGGAGGCGGATAAGAGAACTGCCTGTAGAGCTCACACACAGGAGGAGGATAAGAGAACTGCCTGTAGAGCTCACACACAGGAGGCGGATAAGAGAACTGCCTGTAGAGCTCACACACAGGAGGCGGATAAGAGAACTGCCTGTAGAGCTCACACACAGGAGGCGGATAAGAGAACTGCCTGTAGAGCTCGGACACAGGAGGCGGATAAGAGAACTGCCTGTAGAGCTCAGAGACACGAGCTCTACAGGCAGTTCTCTTACCCTCCTTCTGTCTCTGAGCTCTACAGGCATGAGAACTACCTGTAGACCTCTGAGACATGAGGACGACAACTACCTGTGTAGCACAGAGAAGAAGACTACTACTTTCATATGACCCCTGGAAGTGCCAGAGGCTCGCTTCTCGCTGGTGGTGAGGTAGTTCTTTTCTAGAGATGAGCGAGCACTAAAATGCTCGAGTGTTCGTTATTCGAGTCAAACTTTTTCCGATGCTCGAGTGCTCGTTTTTGAAGTCAATGGGAGTCTCAAGCATTTTTCAAGGGGACCAAGGCTCTGCACAGGGAAGCATGGCCAAAAACCTGGAAACCTCAGAAAATTATGGAAACACCACCGAAATGCGTGGAGCACTGTATGTATCAGTATTTGACCTGGTTATGGCGGCAGAGAGGACCCAAAGGAGGTGAGCAAGAAGCGCTGAAATGATTTCCTATGTGAAGGTTGACAGTATATTTAGTCGATAACACAGCATGGTGGCGACATAGTGACCAAGTTTTCATAACATATCTGGTGAAACACCCGAAAAATGAGCCTGACACAGCTCGTTTGCTAAGGGGACAACATGTGGAGGCAGCTATGGAGACAAAGGGTGGAGGCAGAAATGGAGACGACATGTGGAGGTAGCTATGGAGACGACGTGTGGAGGCATGTGGGGGGGGCGCACTCAGTCATACAGCTTTGCAGGGGGCTGACTAGTAGAGGCAGCAAATGACACAGGGGAAGGAGCAGTGGTGTGAACGGCCTTGGTTCCATTGAGTGGGGTGTTTAGCATTCGTATGCCTGCTCATACTGGTGGTGGTTAAGCTAGTAGTGGTGGAACCCCTGCTGATCCTGGTGTGGCACAGGTTGCACACCACAGTCCATCGGTCATCCGTTGTTTCTTTAAAGAACCTCCAGACTTGAGAACATCTAGCCCTCGCCACGGGAGCTTCACTACGTGACACATTTGGCGCTGATGCACCAGCGCTGGCCCTGCCTCTCCGTCTGGCCCCACCACTGCCTCTTCCAACCTGTTCTCGTCGAGGACTCGCCTCCTTCTCAGAAGCACTGTGTTCACCTGGCCTATCAACCCAGCTTGGGTCTGTCACCTCATCATCCTCCGATCCCTCAGTCTGCTCCCCCCTCGGACTTCCTGCCCTCACAACAACTTCACCACTGTCTGACAACCGTGTCTCCTCATTGTCCAACACCTCTTTACACACTTCTTCCACTACATCAAACAATCACCCACAGACTGAAACCGGTGGAAAACCTGGGCATCGGAAAATTGCTCAGCAGCAACCGGACAAATGGTTTGTGACTCTGGGAAGGGTCCAGAAAACAGTTCCTCAGAGTATGCCGGTTCAAATGCCAAATTTTCCTGGGAGGGGGCAGACTGGGGGGAAGGAGGCTGAGGTGGAGGATCTGGAGGAGTGCTGATTTCGGTGACATGGGTGGACTGCGTGGAAGACTGACTGGTGGACAAATGGCTAAAAGCATTGTCCGCAATCCACGACATCACCTGTTCGCACTGTTCTGGCCTCAACAGTGCTCTACCACGAGTCCCAGTAACTGGAGACATGATGAACCTAGGGAGTGTAGCTCTGCGGCGTTCCCCTGCTCCCTCATCAGCAGGTGGTGTCTCACCCCTCCCAGGACCACGGCCTCTGACCCCTGCAGTAATCGGACTCCCACGTCCACGCCCTCCTCCTCTACCCTTAGCCCTCGGGTTCAACATTTTCCAAATTAAAGTCTATTTTATGGACAAAAGAGAAATATAAACTGTACATTTTTGGGGGTAATTTTTTTTTATGTTTGTTTTTTTTTTGGATTTATAGAAGAACAAAACGTGCAGAAGAAATCAGACAGCAACCTCAGAAGATGATTGCTACGGCTAGTTTCTAACCAACACAGACAATTTTTTAAAAATGTTCCGGTATTAATGTGAACAAAAGACCGTATTAGATTAAGCCACACGTGACGTACAGTACGCTTCACTAGGAGAGAGAATGTGGATTGGGGTTTCTGGAAACAAGCTTGCTAAACAGTAGCAGGCAGACTAAGCTAGATGAAACTGCATTTGCACCACTGGCAGCACAGTAAAGGATTTTGTGCTGTGCCTTTCACTTTCACTTAAAAAAAAAAAAAATCGTCAGACTGTGCCCCATTCAACCAAACCCCTAATAAATTGTCCCACTTCGGTGTTTGAGATGGATATGTTTGTCACTAAGAGCTAAATAGAACGTTCCCAAGTCTCCCTGCAAATTCGTCACAATATGGTACTAGCTGCACTACTAGTGCCAGCAAGCCCAGCCACAAGCAAATAAAAAAAAAAATATATATATAACGCTATTCTAGCCCTAACAAGGGCTATTGGGTTCTTGTAGACTCACTCCTGCCTAACAGTAAGCTAATAGAACACCCTAACGCTATCCCTGCAGCAGCAGCAGCTCTCTCCCTAGCGGCATCCAGACACAGAATGATCCGAGCAGCGCAGGCAGGGGCTAGTCTATTCCAGGGTCACCTGATCTGGCCAGCCAACCACTGCTATCGACGTGTAAGGGTACCACGTCATGCTGGGTGGAGTGCAGAGTCTCCTGGCTTGTGATTGGCTCTGTTTCTGGCCGCCAAAAATCAAAACGGCGGGAGATGCCATTTTCTTGAGCGGGCGAAGTATTCGTCCGAGCAACGAGCAGTTTCGAGTACGCTAATGCTCCAACCAGCATCAAGCTCGACAAGTATGTTCGCTCATCTCTATTCTCTTCTCTTTGTGTTTCTGAATTCTATAGACCATTCTCTCCTCTTTCTTATGTCCCTGAGCTCTACCGACAGTTCTCTCCTAAGGGCTCTGATATTATCTGCTGTGAGACCATGTATAGCCTCTGTAGGGTTATTGGCAGAGGTCACATTTTTGGCTGCGCACGTGTAGGGGGTGCGACGCCGGTCACATTGCTGGCTGTGTGGATCTAATCCTTGGCCTCTGGTAACGTTGTCATTGGGGATAAATAAAGATTGTGACTCTCATTCATCCCGACTTAAGGGATTATAACAAATCTTTATCTGATTATAATGAATCTTTATCAGCGCAGTGCACCTCACAGGTACATAGACTCGGCATGACAGCGCAGGTAAGTGCTGGGCACAACGGGGCCCGTGGGTTCTTCTGAATGGGAGACTTTTGGTTACACTATATCCACTGACTCCTCGACTGCATGTAACCTCCTTACTGGTCCTGGACCGCATCACGAGGGAACCCTATCTGTAGACAGAATGTGCAGCCCCCAATCCTCTGGGGTTCAGACACTTCTGTGTCCGCATAGATGTTGGGATTCTGAGTTCTTCAGCATCTCCTCAAAGAGCGGAGATCGAGTCATTGGGCGGACCTACGTCCATGACCTTTCTCCTTGCCATAGCAGTCCCCTGCTCCGCACTGATGTCTGAATGCAGCTGGAGGCAACTTATAAACCCTCCCGAATCCTGCGTTATGTCTCCAGGGGTTTTGAAAGTCCTTCCAAAAAGTGGCGACAGTAGAAGGGATTTACCATTTAGGAAAAGGTTTCCTTCGTACTAATGGCTATTACCTCAATGTCTGGCTTCAGCTCCGCTCTGTCAGTCTACTTGGAGGTCTACAATGATCCAGGACCCGGAGCAGATGTTTTGTTCAGAACTGTTATAGACCAGACAGCACTGAGATGGACGCTGGATCGAAAGACTCCACTTTGTTGGGCAATGCACTTGTCTCCGGACAACAGTAGATGTCACCAGCTCAATTCTCTCTGACCTGCAAACTGCTTGTACATGTAGTTGTGAAGTTTCTGCGCTATTATTGTGTTGCGGCTTCTCTGTGTCCAAACTCAACAAAATTCTGCACCTAAAGGGTCGTCTAGTACGGACTATGGGCCATATTCATTTCAGAGAATTGTGTTGCACCTGGTGCTCACTTTGCGGGCAGTGCAGGGGGCGCCAGATTCTTGAAGACTGAGTCCTAATACTCAGTGATCTGCCGCACTCTGAGTCTACCAGTGTCTGACTATTTAGTAACCCTCTCAGCACTTCTTTGTTCTTTCACAACGATTTGTTATGTCGAGGATTTCTCACACATTCTGGTGTGGATTAAGTGCTAGATGGAGACCCATGAGAAACGCAAGCTATATATGCCTGCCCGCCAAGGGATTAGCAATATGACCATCACATACTCTCCCTGCCCATCATGTGATCCTCCCCTCTCCCAGCTCATCATGTGATCATCCCCTCTCCCTGCTCATCATGTGATCATCCGCTCTCCCTGCTCATCACGTGATCTTCCGCTCTCCCTACTCATCATGTGATCTTCCGCTCTCCCTGCTCATCACATGATCTCCCCGCTCTCCCTGATCATCAAGTGAGCATCTGCTCGCCCTGCTCATCATGTGATCATCTGCTCTCCCTCCTCATCATGTGATCAACCACTCTCCCTTCTCATTGTGGGATCATCTGCTCTCCCTGCTCATTATGTGATTTTTCACTCTCTTTGCTCATCAAGTGATCATCCACTCTCCCTGCTCATCACGTGATCATCTGCTCTCCCTGCTCATCATGTGATCATCTGCTCTCCCTGCTTATCACGCGATCATCTGCTCTCCCTGCTTATCACGCGATCATCTGCTCTCCCTGCTTATCACGCGATCATCTGCTCTCCCTGCTTATCACACGATCATCTGCTCTCCCTGCTTATCACGCGATCATCTGCTCTCCCTGCTTATCACGCGATCATCTGCTCTCCCTGCTCATCACCCGATCATCTGCTCTCCCTGCTCATCATGTGATCATCCGCTCTCCCTGCTCATCATGTGATCATCCGCTCTCCCTGCTCATTACGTAGTCATCTGCTCTCCCTGCTCATTACGTGATCATCCGCTCTCCCTGCTCATTACGTGATCATCCGCTCTCCCTGCTCATCGTGTGATCATCCGCTCTCCCTGCTCATCACGTGATCATCCGCTCTCCCTGCTCATTGTGTGATCAGCCGCTCTCCCTGCTCATCACGTGATCATCTGCTCTCCCTGCTCATCACCCGATCATCTGCTCTCCCTGCTTATTACGTGATCATCCGCTCTCCCTGCTCATTACGTGATCATCCGCTCTCCCTGCTCATCGTGTGATCAGCCACTCTCCCTGCTCATCACGTGATCATCTGCTCTCCCTGCTCATCATGTGATCAGCCGCTCTCCCTGCTCATCATGTGATCAGCCGCTCTCCCTGCTCATCACGTGATCATCTGCTCTCCCTGCTCATCGTGTGATCAGCCGCTCTCCCTGCTCATCATGTGATCATTCGCTCTCCATGTTCTTCTTGTTTCAGGGACTTGTTTTCTGTGATTAAATGCTCTCAATGATTCGGGGCCTGAGAAAACTACAATCATGACCTCTGTTGCCAAGACACTGTTTGGGGGCCCGGTGAAAAGTATATCATGTTGTGCATCTGCAGGGGCTCCCCAAGAACAGTGGCCCCAGTCAGAATCCAGAATAAACATTATGAGAAGATGGAGCTCCGATGATCAGCACCACAGAGTTGTACAGCCAGATACGTAAGGCAAAGAGAATACTTCTCAAAACCACTATCACCCCATCATCTCCCCCATCCTCCAGTATCCTCCAGTCATCCCCACCACATCCCATAGTCAAATCACTAATACTCTGCAGTCACCTCCAACAAGTCCCCACCACATCCTGTAGTCATCTCCACCACATGCCCAATCATCACCATCACATCCCACAGTCAAATCACTCATATACTGCCCTCACCTCCAAATGTCCCCACCACATACCTACCACATCCTGTAGTCACCACCACATCCCATAGTCACATCTCACATATTCTCCTGTTACCACCACCACCACTTCCTGCTGTCACCTCCAACATGTCCCCAATCATCACAACCACACCCCACCTCCACATTATCCTCTAGTCACATTCAACACATTCATCAGTCACCTCCATCACATACTGCAGTCACCTCCACCACATCCAGCAGTCACCTCCACCACATCCAGCAGTCACCTCCACCACATCCCACAGTCACCTCCACCACATCCAGCAGTCGCCTCCACCACATCCAACAGTCACCTCCACCACATCCAGCAGTCACCTCCACCACATCCAGCAGTCACCTCCACCACATCCAGCAGTCACCTCCACCACATCCCACAGTCACCTCCACCACATCCAGCAGTCACCTCCACCACATCCAGCAGCCACCTCCACCACATCCAGCAGTCACCTCCACCACATCCCACAGTCACCTCCACCGCATCCAGCAGTCACCTATAACACATCCAGCAGTCACCTCCACCACATCCAGCAGTCACCTCCACCACATCCAGCAGCCACCTCCACCACATCCAGCAGTCACCTCCACCACATCCCACAGTCACCTCCACCGCATCCAGCAGTCACCTATAACACATCCAGCAGTCACCTCCATCACATCCAGCAGTCACCTCCACCACATCCAACAGTCATCTCCACCACATCCCTCAGTCACCTCCATCACATCCAGCAGTCACCTCCATCACATCCAGCAGTCACCTCCACCACATCCAGCAGTCACCTCCACCACATCCAGCAGTCACCTCCACCACATCCAGCAGTCACCTCCACCACATCCAGCAGTCACCTCCACCACATCCCGCAGTCACCTCCACCACATCCAGCAGTCACCTCCACCACATCCAGCAGTCACCTCCACCACATCCAGCAGTCACCTCCACCACATCAAGCAGTCACCTCCATCACATCCAGCAGTCACCTCCACCACATCCAGCAGTCACCTCCACCACATCCCTCAGTCACCTCCATCACATCCAGCAGTCACCTCCATCACATCCAGCAGTCACCTCCACCACATCCAGCAGTCACCTCCACCACATCCAGCAGTCACCTCCACCACATCCAGCAGTCACCTCCACCACATCCCGCAGTCACCTCCACCACATCCCGCAGTCACCTCCACCACATCCAGCAGTCACCTCCACCACATCCAGCAGTCACCTCCACCACATCCCGCAGTCACCTCCACCACATCCCGCAGTCACCTCCACCACATCCCGCAGTCACCTCCACCACATCCAGCAGTCACCTCCACCACATCCAGCAGTCACCTCCACCACATCCAGCAGTCACCTCCACCACATCAAGCAGTCACCTCCATCACATCCAGCAGTCACCTCCACCACATCCAGCAGTCACCTCCACCACATCCAGCAGTCACCTCCAACACATCCAGCAGTCACCTCCACCACATCCAGCAGTCACCTCCATCACATCCAGCAGTCACCTCCACCACATCCAGCAGTCACCTCCACCACATCCAGCAGTCACCTCCACCACATCCAGCAGTCACCTCCACCACATCCAGCAGTCACCTTCACCACATCCAGCAGTCACCTTCACCACATCCAACAGTCACCTCCACCACATCCAGCAGTCACCTCCACCACATCCAGCAGTCACCTCCATCACATCCAGCAGTCACCTCCACCACATCCAGCAGTCACCTCCACCACATCCAGCAGTCACCTCCACCACATCCAGCAGTCACCTCCATCACATCCAGCAGTCACCTCCACCACATCCCACAGTCACCTCCACCACATCCAGCAGTCACCTCCACCACATCCAGCAGCCACCTCCACCACATCCAGCAGTCACCTCCACCACATCCCACAGTCACCTCCACCGCATCCAGCAGTCACCTATAACACATCCAGCAGTCACCTCCATCACATCCAGCAGTCACCTCCACCACATCCAACAGTCATCTCCACCACATCCCTCAGTCACCTCCATCACATCCAGCAGTCACCTCCACCACATCCAGCAGTCACCTCCACCACATCCAGCAGTCACCTCCACCACATCCAGCAGTCACCTCCACCACATCCAGCAGTCACCTCCACCACATCCCGCAGTCACCTCCACCACATCCCGCAGTCACCTCCACCACATCCCGCAGTCACCTCCACCACATCCAGCAGTCACCTCCACCACATCCAGCAGTCACCTCCACCACATCCAGCAGTCACCTCCACCACATCAAGCAGTCACCTCCATCACATCCAGCAGTCACCTCCACCACATCCAGCAGTCACCTCCACCACATCCCTCAGTCACCTCCATCACATCCAGCAGTCACCTCCATCACATCCAGCAGTCACCTCCACCACATCCAGCAGTCACCTCCACCACATCCAGCAGTCACCTCCACCACATCCCGCAGTCACCTCCACCACATCCCGCAGTCACCTCCACCACATCCCGCAGTCACCTCCACCACATCCAGCAGTCACCTCCACCACATCCAGCAGTCACCTCCACCACATCCCGCAGTCACCTCCACCACATCCCGCAGTCACCTCCACCACATCCCGCAATCACCTCCACCACATCCAGCAGTCACCTCCACCACATCCAGCAGTCACCTCCACCACATCCAGCAGTCACCTCCACCACATCCAGCAGTCACCTCCACCACATCCAGCAGTCACCTCCACCACATCCAGCAGTCACCTTCACCACATCCAGCAGTCACCTCCACCACATCCAGCAGTCACCTCCACCACATCCAGCAGTCACCTCCATCACATCCAGCAGTCACCTCCACCACATCCAGCAGTCACCTCCACCACATCCAGCAGTCACCTCCACCACATCCAGCAGTCACCTCCATCACATCCAGCAGTCACCTCCACCACATCCAGCAGTCACCTCCATCACATCCAGCAGTCACCTCCACCACATCCAGCAGTCACCTCCACCACATCCCACAGTCACCTCCACCGCATCCAGCAGTCACCTCCACCGCATCCCGCAGTCACCTCCACCACATCCCGCAATCACCTCCACCACATCCCGCAATCACCTCCACCACATCCAGCAGTCACCTATAACACATCCAGCATTCACCTCCACCACATCCAGCAGTCACCTCCACCACATCCAGCAGTCACCTCCACCACATCCCGCAATCACCTCCACCACATCCAGCAGTCACCTCCACCACATCCAGCAGTCACCTCCACCACATGCCACAGTCACCTCCACCGCATCCAGCAGTCACCTATAACACATCCAGCAGTCACCTCCATCACATCCAGCAGTCACCTCCATCACATCCAGCAGTCACCTCCACCACATCCCGCAGTCACCTCCACCACATCCCGCAGTCACCTCCACCACATCCAGCAGTCACCTCCACCACATCCAACAGTCATCTCCACCACATCCCTCAGTCACCTCCATCACATCCAGCAGTCACCTCCATCACATCCAGCAGTCACCTCCACCACATCCAGCAGTCACCTCCACCACATCCAGCAGTCACCTCCACCACATCCAGCAGTCACCTCCACCACATCCAGCAGTCACCTCCACCACATCCAGCAGTCACCTTCACCACATCCAGCAGTCACCTTCACCACATCCAGCAGTCACCTCCACCACATCCAGCAGTCACCTCCACCACATCCAGCAGTCACCTCCATCACATCCAGCAGTCACCTCCACCACATCCAGCAGTCACCTCCACCACATCCAGCAGTCACCTCCACCACATCCAGCAGTCACCTCCACCACATCCAGCAGTCACCTCCACCACATCCAGCAGTCACCTCCACCACATCCAGCAGTCACCTCCACCACATCCCGCAGTCACCTCCACCACATCCCGCAGTCACCTCCACCACATCCCGCAGTCACCTCCACCACATCCAGCAGTCACCTCCACCACATCAAGCAGTCACCTCCATCACATCCAGCAGTCACCTCCACCACATCCAGCAGTCACCTCCACCACATCCAGCAGTCAACTCCACCACATCCAGCAGTCACCTCCACCACATCCAGCAGTCACCTCCACCACATCCAGCAGTCACCTTCACCACATCCAGCAGTCACCTCCACCACATCCAGCAGTCACCTCCACCACATCCAGCAGTCACCTCCACCACATCCAGCAGTCACCTCCACCACATCCAGCAGTCACCTCCATCACATCCAGCAGTCACCTATAACACATCCAGCAGTCACCTATAACACATCCAGCAGTCACCTCCACCACATCCAGCAGTCACCTCCACCACATCCAGCAGTCACCTCCACCACATCCAGCAGTCACCTTCACCACATCCAGCAGTCACCTTCACCACATCCAGCAGTCACCTCCACCACATCCAGCAGTCACCTCCACCACATCCAGCAGTCACCTCCATCACATCCAGCAGTCACCTCCACCACATCCAGCAGTCACCTCCACCACATCCAGCAGTCACCTCCATCACATCCAGCAGTCACCTCCACCACATCCAGCAGTCACCTCCATCACATCCAGCAGTCACCTCCACCACATCCAGCAGTCACCTCCACCACATCCCACAGTCACCTCCACCGCATCCAGCAGTCACCTCCACCACATCCCGCAGTCACCTCCACCACATCCCGCAATCACCTCCACCACATCCCGCAATCACCTCCACCACATCCAGCAGTCACCTATAACACATCCAGCATTCACCTCCACCACATCCAGCAGTCACCTCCACCACATCCAGCAGTCACCTCCACCACATCCCGCAATCACCTCCACCACATCCAGCAGTCACCTATAACACATCCAGCAGTCAACTCCACCACATCCAGCAGTCACCTCCACCACATGCCACAGTCACCTCCACCGCATCCAGCAGTCACCTATAACACATCCAGCAGTCACCTCCATCACATCCAGCAGTCACCTCCATCACATCCAGCAGTCACCTCCACCACATCCCGCAGTCACCTCCACCACATCCCGCAGTCACCTCCACCACATCCAGCAGTCACCTCCACCACATCCAACAGTCACCTCCACCACATCCCTCAGTCACCTCCATCACATCCAGCAGTCACCTCCATCACATCCAGCAGTCACCTCCACCACATCCAGCAGTCACCTCCACCACATCCAGCAGTCACCTCCACCACATCCAGCAGTCACCTCCACCACATCCCGCAGTCACCTCCACCACATCCCGCAGTCACCTCCACCACATCCAGCAGTCACCTCCACCACATCAAGCAGTCACCTCCATCACATCCAGCAGTCACCTCCACCACATCCAGCAGTCACCTCCACCACATCCAGCAGTCACCTCCACCACATCCAGCAGTCACCTCCACCACATCCAGCAGTCACCTCCACCACATCCAGCAGTCACCTTCACCACATCCAGCAGTCACCTCCACCACATCCAGCAGTCACCTCCACCACATCCAGCAGTCACCTCCACCACATCCAGCAGTCACCTCCACCACATCCAGCAGTCACCTCCACCACATCCAGCAGTCACCTATAACACATCCAGCAGTCACCTATAACACATCCAGCAGTCACCTCCACCACATCCAGCAGTCATTTCCACCACATCCAGCAGTCATTTCCACCACATCCAGCAGTCACCTCCAACACATCCAGCAGTCACCTCCACCACATCCAGCAGTCACCTCCACCACATCCCGCAATCACCTCCACCACATCCAGCAGTCACCTCCATCACATCCAGCAGTCACCTCCACCACATCCAGCAGTCAACTCCACCACATCCCACAGTCACCTCCACCGCATCCAGCAGTCACCTCCACCACATCCAGCAGTCACCTCCACCACATCCAGCAGTCACCTCCACCACATCCAGCAGTCACCTCCACCACATCCAGCAGTCACCTTCACCACATCCAGCAGTCACCTCCACCACATCCAGCAGTCACCTCCACCACATCCCACAGTCACCTCCATCACATCCAGCAGTCACCTCCACCACATCCAGCAGTCACCTCCACCACATCCAGCAGTCACCTCCACCACATCCCACAGTCACCTCCACCACATCCAGCAGTCACCTCCACCACATCCAGCAGTCACCTCCACCACATCCAGCAGTCACCTCCACCACATCCAGCAGTCACCTATAACACATCCAGCAGTCAACTCCACCACATCCAGCAGTCACCTCCACCACATCCCACAGTCACCTCCACCGCATCCAGCAGTCACCTATAACACATCCAGCAGTCACCTCCATCACATCCAGCAGTCACCTCCACCACATCCCGCAGTCACCTCCACCACATCCCGCAGTCACCTCCACCACATCCCGCAGTCACCTCCACCACATCCAGCAGTCACCTCCACCACATCCAGCAGTCACCTCCACATCACATCCAGCAGTCACCTCCACCACATCCAGCAGTCACCTCCACCACATCCAGCAGTCACCTCCACCACATCCAGCAGTCACCTCCACCACATCCAGCAGTCACCTCCACCACATCCCACAGTCACCTCCATCACATCCAGCAGTCACCTCCACCACATCCAGCAGTCACCTCCACCACATCCAGCAGTCACCTCCACCACATCCCACAGTCACCTCCACCACATCCAGCAGTCACCTCCACCACATCCAGCAGTCACCTCCACCACATCCAGCAGTCACCTCCACCACATCCAGCAGTCACCTATAACACATCCAGCAGTCAACTCCACCACATCCAGCAGTCACCTCCACCACATCCCACAGTCACCTCCACCGCATCCAGCAGTCACCTATAACACATCCAGCAGTCACCTCCATCACATCCAGCAGTCACCTCCACCACATCCCGCAGTCACCTCCACCACATCCCGCAGTCACCTCCACCACATCCCGCAGTCACCTCCACCACATCCAGCAGTCACCTCCACATCACATCCAGCAGTCACCTCCACCACATCCAGCAGTCACCTCCACCACATCCAGCAGTCACCTCCACCACATCCAGCAGTCACCTCCACCACATCCAGCAGTCACCTCCACCACATCCAGCAGTCACCTCCACATCACATCCAGCAGTCACCTCCACCACATCCAGCAGTCACCTCCACCACATCCAGCAGTCAACTCCACCACATCCAGCAGTCACCTCCACCACATCCCGCAGTCACCTCCACCACATCCAGCAGTCACCTCCACCACATCCCGCAGTCACCTCCACCACATCCAGCAGTCACCTCCACCACATCCAGCAGTCACCTCCACCACATCCAGCAGTCACCTCCACCACATCCAGCAGTCACCTCCACCACATCCAGCAGTCACCTCCACCACATCCAGCAGTCACCTCCACCACATCCCGCAGTCACCTCCACCACATCCAGCAGTCACCTATAACACATCCAGCAGTCACCTATAACACATCCAGCAGTCACACCTGCACCACATCAGCAGTCACCTCCAGCAGTCACCTGCACCACATCAGCAGTCACCTCCACCACATCCAGCAGTCACCTTCACCACATCCAGCAGTCACCTCCACCACATCCAGACGTCACCTCCACCACATCCAGCAGTCACCTCCATCACATCCAGCAGTCACCTCCACCACATCCAGCAGTCGCCTCCATCACATCCCGCAGTCACCTCCACCACATCCAGCAGTCACCTCCATCACATCCAGCAGTCACCTCCATCACATCCAGCAGTCACCTCCACCACATCCCGCAGTCACCTCCACCACATCCCGCAGTCACCTCCACCACATCCCGCAGTCACCTCCACCACATCCAGCAGTCACCTCAACCACATCCCGTAGTCACCTCCACCACATCCAGCAGTCGCGTGGGTCACGTGTTTTAGGTTTCTGCCATTTTCTCTGCAGCAGGCGGAGGGACTCGCTGTTCGCTCAGCAGAAGGCAGAGAGGGCTCAGATGAGGGAGCACTTCCGGGAGAAATATAATCTTTCTAAAGTAAGTTGATGTTGAGAGTCCACGAGGGCCACGTGGGACACACTCTTACCTCTTGTGTCTTCCCACAGAATACTCATGACCAGCAGCAACTGAAGGCGGCAGGAGGCAATGTCCGCCTCTCCAAGGACCTGCGAGCGGTGGTGCGTCAGGACCAGACAGACTCTCAGGACTTCTCCTTTACTGATTTACTGGCTGACCTGCGAAAAAGTGCCCAAAGTTCTGCAGCTCCACTCAAGCCAGGGGCCCGCTGCCTTGTCATGTAACCAGAAGGCAAGAGACCAGAGGTGTGGAAGGACCCCATGGCTCATCCTGATCCTCCTGGTTCATAAGACTGTTAGCTCTGCTATAACTGGGAGGTCCTCCAGCATGGCTCATCCTGGTCCTCCTGGTTCATAAGACTGTAAGCTCTGCTATATCTGGGAGGTCCTCCAACATGGCTCATCCTGATCCTCCTGGTTCATAAGACTGTTAGCTCTGCTATATCTGGGAGGTCCTCCAGCATGGCTCATCCTGATCCTCCTGGTTCATAAGACTGTATGCTCTGTTGTATCTGGGACGTCCTCCAGCATGGCTCATCCTGATCCCCCTGGTTCATAAGACTGTTAGCTCTGCTATATCTGGGAGGTCCTCCAGCATGGCTCATCCTCATCCTCCTGGTTCATGAGACTGTTATCTCTGCTATATCTGGGAGGTCCTCCAGCATGGCTCATCCTGATCCTCCTGGTTCATAAGACTGTTAGCTGTGCTATATCTGGGACGTCCTCCAGCATGGCTCATCCTGATCCTCCGGTTTCATAAGACTGTTAGCTCTGCTATATCTGGGAGGTCCTCCAGCATGGCTCATCCTGATCCTCCTGATTCATTCTCTGTATAGTAACACATAAATCTTTCTATTTTGGGGTTGCTTCTGGCTCCTGTGTTTTTAGGGTGCACTGAACATTCAGAATTATCCTGCAAGTCATCACACACCAGTCAGCCATGGGGTACATTATTATATACCCAGTGCCGTATAATCCAGTGCCGAGGATTCATTGATGATCAGCCAGTGTGACCATCTCTATAACAGCAGCAGTAGTATAAACTAATGACCCCATACACTGCAGGACTCCTTGTACAGCAGGAACATATAGTTGTGGTTCAGGATTCTGCCAACTTTTCCAGTCAGTGGGGCTCATTCACTTAGGGTCGCTGCACATTTGTCAGACTGTTCACCTTTTTCAGGATTTGGGCAGCTGTGACAGGTATATAACAGGTGTCTGCGCCGGGATTGTGTCGCATGCGATAGGTTTTGGGGCATCTGCGCTGCTTTCATGTAATGCAAATGGGGGGTGCAGATTCGAACTGAGCTTATGTGTCACGGCCATGGGTGCCCCTGCGATCCAGGGATCCTCTATGTGGATGTTAGTAGTCGGGGGCGGGGATCGTCTATATGGATGTTAGGAGTTGGGGGCGGGGATCCTCTATATGGATGTTTGTAGTCGGGGGCGGGGATCCTCTATATGGATGTTAGTAGTCGGGGGCGGGGAATCTCTATATGGATGTTAGTAGTAGGGGGCGGGGATCCTCTATATGGATGATAGTAGTCGGGGCGGGGATCCTCTATATGGATGTTAGTAGTCGGGGCGGGGATCGTCTATATGGATGTTAGTAGTCGGGGGCGGGGATCCTCTATATGGATGTTAGTAGTCGGGGGCGGGGATCCTCTATATGGATGTTAGTAGTCGGGGGCGGGGATCCTCTATTTGGATGTTAGTAGTCGGGGGCGGGGATCCTCTATTTGGATGATAGTAGTCGGGGGTGGGGATCCTCTATATGGATGTTAGTAGTCGGGGGCGGGGATCCTCTATATGGATGTTAGTAGTCGGGGGCTGGGATCCTCTATATGGATGTTAGTGGTTGGGGGCGGGGATCCTCTATATGGATGTTAGTAGTCGGGGGCGGGGATCCTCTATATGGATGTTAGTAGTCGGGGGCAGGGATCCTCTATATGGATGTTAGTAGTTGGGGACAGGTATCCTCTATATGGATGTTAGTAGTCGGGGGTGGGGATCCTCTATATGGATGTTATTAGTCGGGGGCGGGGATCCTCTATATGGATGTTAGTAGTCGGGGGCGGGGATCCTCTATATGGATGTTAGTAGTCGGGGGCGGGGATCCTCCATAGGGATGTTAGTAGTCGGGGGCTGGGATCCTCTATATGGATGTTAGTGGTTGGGGGCGGGAATCCTCTATATGGATGTTAGTAGTCGGGGGCGGGGATCCTCTATATGGATGTTAGTGGTTGGGGGCGGGGATCCTCTATATGGATGTTAGTAGTCGGGGGCGGGGATCCTCTATATGGATGTTAGTAGTCGGGGGCGGGGATCCTCTATATGGATGTTAGTAGTCGGGGGCGGGGATCCTCTATTTGGATGATAGTAGTCGGGGGCGGGGATCCTCTATATGGATGTTAGTAGTCGGGGGCGGGGATCCTCTATATGGATGTTAGTAGTCGGGGGCTGGGATCCTCTCTATAGATGTTAGTAGTCGGGGGCGGGGATCCTCTATATGGATGTTAGTAGTCGGGGGCGGGGATCCTCTATATGGATATTAGTAGTCGGGGGCGGGGATCCTCTATATGGATGTTAGTAGTCGGGGGCAGGGATCCTCTATATGGATGTTAGTAGTTGGGGCTGTAATCCTCTATATGGATGTTAGTAGTCGGGGGCGGGGATCGTCTATATGGACGTTAGTAGTCAGGGATGGCGATCCTCTATATGGATGATAGTAGTAGGGGGCGGGGATCGTCTATATGGATGATAGTAGTCGGGGGCGGGGATCCTCTATATGGATGTTAGAAGTCGGGGGCGGGGATCCTCTATATGGATGTTAGTAGTCGGGGGCGGGGATCCTCTATATGGATGTTAGTAGTCGGGGGCTGGGATCCTCTATATGGATGTTATTAGTCGGGGGCGGGGATCCTCTATATGCATGTTAGTAGTCGGGGGCGGGGATCCTCTATTTGGAAGTTAGTGGTTGGGATTGGGGATCCTCTATATAGATGTTGTTAGTCGGGGGCGGGGATCCTCTATATGGATGTTAGTAGTCGGGGGCGGGGATCCTCTATATGGATGTTAGTAGTCGGGGGCGGGGATCCTCTATATGGATGTTAGTGGTCGGGGCGGGGATCTTCTATATGGATGTTAGTAGTTGGGGGCAGGGATCCTCTATATGGATGTTATTAGTCGGGGGCGGGGATCCTCTATATGGAAGTTAGTGGTTGGGATTGGGGATCCTCTATATAGATGTTAGTAGTCGGGGGCGGGGATCCTCTATATGGATGGTAGTAGTCGGGGGTGGGGATCCTCTATATGGATGTTAGTAGTTGGGGGCAGGGATCCTCTATATGGATGTTAGTAGTCGGGGGCTGGGATCCTCTATATGGATGTTATTGGTCGGGGGCGGGGATCCTCTATATGGATGTTAGTAGTCGGGGGCGGGGATCCTCTATTTGGAAGTTAGTGGTTGGGATTGGGGATCCTCTATATGGATGTTAGTAGTCGGGGGCGGGGACCCTCTATATGGATGTTAGTAGTCGGGGGCGGGGATCCTCTATATGGATGTTAGTAGTCGTGGGCGGGGATCCTCTATATGGATGTTAGTAGTCGGGGGCGGGGATCCTCTATATGCATGTTAGTAGTCGTGGGCGGGGATCCTCTATATGGATGTTAGTAGTCGTGGGCGGGGATCCTCTATATGGATGTTAGTAGTCGGGGCCAGGGATCCTCTATATGGATGTTAGTAGTTGGGGCTGGGATCCTCTATATGGATGTTAGTAGTCGGGGGCGGGGATCGTCTATATGGACGTTAGTAGTCAGGGATGGGGATCCTCTATATGGATGTTAGTAGTCGTGGGCGGGGATCCTCTATATGGATGTTAGTAGTCGTGGGCGGGGATCCTCTATATGGATGTTAGTAGTCGGGGCCAGGGATCCTCTATATGGATGTTAGTAGTTGGGGCTGGGATCCTCTATATGGATGTTAGTAGTCGGGGGCGGGGATCGTCTATATGGACGTTAGTAGTCAGGGATGGGGATCCTCTATATGGATGTTAGTAGTAGGGGGCGGGGATCGTCTATGTGGATGATAGTAGTCGGGGGCGGGGATCCTCTATATGGATGTTAGAAGTCGGGGGCGGGGATCCTCTATATGGATGTTAGTAGTCGGGGGCGGGGATCCTCTATATGGATGTTAGTAGTCGGGGGCTGGGATCCTCTATATGGATGTTATTAGTCGGGGGCGGGGATCCTCTATATGGATGTTAGTAGTCGGGGGCGGGGATCCTCTATTTGGAAGTTAGTGGTTGGGATTGGGGATCCTCTATATAGATGTTAGTAGTCGGGGGCGGGGATCCTCTATATGGATGTTAGTAGTCGGGGGCGGGGATCCTCTATATGGATGTTAGTAGTCGGGGGCGGGGATCCTCTATATGGATGTTAGTGGTCGGGGGCGGGGATCTTCTATATGGATGTTAGTAGTTGGGGGCAGGGATCCTCTATATGGATGTTATTAGTCGGGGGCGGGGATCCTCTATATGGAAGTTAGTGGTTGGGATTGGGGATCCTTTATATAGATGTTAGTAGTCGGGGGCGGGGATCCTCTATATGGATGTTAGTAGTCGGGGGCGAAGATCCTCTATATGGATGTTAGTAGTTGGGGGCAGGGATCCTCTATATGGATGTTAGTAGTCGGGGGCTGGGATCCTCTATATGGATGTTATTAGTCGTGGGCGGGGATCCTCTATATGGATGTTAGTAGTCGGGGCCAGGGATCCTCTATATGGATGTTAGTAGTTGGGGCTGGGATCCTCTATATGGATGTTAGTAGTCGGGGGCGGGGATCGTCTATATGGACGTTAGTAGTCAGGGATGGGGATCCTCTATATGGATGTTAGTAGTAGGGGGCGGGGATCGTCTATATGGATGATAGTAGTCGGGGGCGGGGATCCTCTATATGGATGTTAGAAGTCGGGGGCGGGGATCCTCTATATGGATGTTAGTAGTCGGGGGCGGGGATCCTCTATATGGATGTTAGTAGTCGGGGGCTGGGATCCTCTATATGGATGTTATTAGTCGGGGGCGGGGATCCTCTATATGGATGTTAGTAGTCGGGGGCGGGGATCCTCTATTTGGAAGTTAGTGGTTGGGATTGGGGATCCTCTATATAGATGTTAGTAGTCGGGGGCGGGGATCCTCTATATGGATGTTAGTAGTCGGGGGCGGGGATCCTCTATATGGATGTTAGTAGTCGGGGGCGGGGATCCTCTATATGGATGTTAGTGGTCGGGGGCGGGGATCTTCTATATGGATGTTAGTAGTTGGGGGCAGGGATCCTCTATATGGATGTTATTAGTCGGGGGCGGGGATCCTCTATATGGAAGTTAGTGGTTGGGATTGGGGATCCTTTATATAGATGTTAGTAGTCGGGGGCGGGGATCCTCTATATGGATGTTAGTAGTCGGGGGCGAAGATCCTCTATATGGATGTTAGTAGTTGGGGGCAGGGATCCTCTATATGGATGTTAGTAGTCGGGGGCTGGGATCCTCTATATGGATGTTATTAGTCGGGGGCGGGGATCCTCTATATGGATGTTAGTAGTCGGGGGCGGGGATCCTCTATTTGGAAGTTAGTGGTTGGGATTGGGGATCCTCTATATGGATGTTAGTAGTCGGGGGCGGGGATCCTCTATATAGATGTTAGTAGTCGGGGGCGGGGATCCTCTATATGGATGTTAGTAGTCGTGGGCGGGGATCCTCTATATGGATGTTAGTAGTCGGGGGCGGGGATCCTCTATATGGATGTTAGTGGTCGGGGGCGGGGATCTTCTATATGGATGTTAGTAGTTGGGGGCGGGGCTCCTCTATATGGATGTTAGTAGTCGGGGGGGAATCCTCTATGTAGATGTCAGTAGTTGGGAGCAGGGATCCTCTTTATGGATGTTAGTAGTCGGGGGGGAATCCTCTATGTAGATGTCAGTAGTCGGGAGCGGGGATTCTCTATATGGATGTTAGTAGTCGGGGGCGGGGATCCTCTATATGGATGTTAGTAGTCGGGGGCGGGGACCCTCTATATGGATGTTAGTAGTTGGGGGCGGGGATCCTCTATATGGATGTTAGTAGTTGGGGGCTGGGATCCTCTATATGGATGTTAGTAGTCGGGGGCGGGGATCGTCTATATGGACGTTAGTAGTCGGGGGCGGGGATCCTCTATATGGATGTTAGTGGTTGGGGGCAGGGATCCTCTATATGGATGCTAGTAATCGGGGGCAGGGATCCTCTATATGGATGTTAGTAGTTGGGAGCAGCGATCCTCTATATGGATGTTAGTAGTCGGGGGCGGGGATCCTCTATATGGATGTTATTAGTCGGGGGCGGGGAATCTCTATATGGATGTTAGTAGTCGGGGGCGGGGATCCTCTATATGGATGTTAGTAGTCGGGGGCGGGGATCCTCTATATGGATGTTAGTAGTTGGGGGCTGGGATCCTCTATATGGATGTTAGTAGTTGGGAGCAGCGATCCTCTATATGGATGTTAGTAGTTGGGGGCGGGGATCCTCTATATGGATGTTATTAGTCGGGGGCGGGGAATCTCTATATGGATGTTAGTAGTCGGGGGCGGGGATCCTCTATATGGATGTTAGTGGTCGGGGGCGGGGATCTTCTATATGGATGTTAGTAGTTGGGGGCGGGGCTCCTCTATATGGATGTTAGTAGTCGGGGGGGAATCCTCTATGTAGATGTCAGTAGTTGGGAGCAGGGATCCTCTTTATGGATGTTAGTAGTCGGGGGGGAATCCTCTATGTAGATGTCAGTAGTCGGGAGCGGGGATTCTCTATATGGATGTTAGTAGTCGGGGGCGGGGATCCTCTATATGGATGTTAGTAGTCGGGGGCGGGGACCCTCTATATGGATGTTAGTAGTTGGGGGCGGGGATCCTCTATATGGATGTTAGTAGTTGGGGGCTGGGATCCTCTATATGGATGTTAGTAGTCGGGGGCGGGGATCGTCTATATGGACGTTAGTAGTCGGGGGCGGGGATCCTCTATATGGATGTTAGTAGTCGGGGGCGGGGATCCTCTATATCAGTGATGGCGAACCTTTTAGAAACCGAGTGCCCAAACTACAACCAAGACCCACTTATTTATTGCAAAGTGCCAACACAGAAATTTAATTTCTGATTTATACGCCCTGCTCTGTTATAGGTTTCATTCATATCAGCACCTGAGGACACCAATAAAGCAGAAAGTAGAAGAAATTTCGATGTACATTGTAGCTTCCCCCCCAGGGTCCCATAAACAGGAAGAATTGTCAGGCTACAATGACGATCCAGATCTGTCCACGCCTTCCCACTCCTGCAGTAGTCCCAGGTAGAGCTGTCACTTTAAAATACCTCTGTGCACAGCAAGTCCTGGGCTGTCTGGGACTGCAGGAAGATACCTGGTGTCCTCTCTGGTGATGGCCTGAGTGCCCACAGAAAGGGCTCCGAGTGCCACCTCTGCTCTATATGGATGTTAGTAGTTGGGAGCGGGGATCCTCTTTGTGGATGTTAGTAGTTGGGGGCGGGGATCCTCTATGTGGATGTTAGTAGTTGGGGGAGGGGGATCCTCTTTGTGGATGTTAGTAGTTGGGGGCGGGGATCCTCTATGTGGATGTTAGTAGTCGGGGGCGGGGATCCTCTATATGGATGTTAGTAGTCGGGGGCGGGGATCCTCTTTGTGGATGTTAGTAGTTGGGGGCGGGGATCCTCTATGTGGATGTTAGTAGTTGGGGGAGGGGGATCCTCTTTGTGGATGTTAGTAGTTGGGGGCGGGGATCCTCTATGTGGATGTTAGTAGTCGGGGGCGGGGATCCTCTATATGGATGTTAGTAGTCGGGGGCGGGGATCCTCTTTGTGGATGTTAGTAGTTGGGGGCGGGGATCCTCTATGTGGATGTTAGTAGTAGGGGGCGGGGATCCTCTATATGGATGTTAGTAGTCGGGGGCGGGGATCCTCTATATGGATGTTAGTAGTCGGGGGTGAGGATCCTCTATATGGATGTTAGTGGTTGGGGGCAGGGATCCTCTATATGGATGCTAGTAATCGGGGGCAGGGATCCTCTATATGGATGTTAGTAGTTGGGAGCAGCGATCCTCTATATGGATGTTAGTAGTCGGGGGCGGGGATCCTCTATATGGATGTTATTAGTCGGGGGCGGGGAATCTCTATATGGATGTTAGTAGTCGGGGGCGGGGATCCTCTATATGGATGTTAGTAGTCGGGGGCGGGGATCCTCTATATGGATGTTAGTAGTTGGGGGCTGGGATCCTCTATATGGATGTTAGTAGTTGGGAGCAGCGATCCTCTATATGGATGTTAGTAGTCGGGGGCGGGGATCCTCTATATGGATGTTATTAGTCGGGGGCGGGGAATCTCTATATGGATGTTAGTAGTCGGGGGCGGGGATCCTCTATATGGATGTTAGTGGTCGGGGGCGGGGATCTTCTATATGGATGTTAGTAGTTGGGGGCGGGGCTCCTCTATATGGATGTTAGTAGTCGGGGGGGAATCCTCTATGTAGATGTCAGTAGTTGGGAGCAGGGATCCTCTTTATGGATGTTAGTAGTCGGGGGGGAATCCTCTATGTAGATGTCAGTAGTCGGGAGCGGGGATTCTCTATATGGATGTTAGTAGTCGGGGGCGGGGATCCTCTATATGGATGTTAGTAGTCGGGGGCGGGGACCCTCTATATGGATGTTAGTAGTTGGGGGCGGGGATCCTCTATATGGATGTTAGTAGTTGGGGGCTGGGATCCTCTATATGGATGTTAGTAGTCGGGGGCGGGGATCGTCTATATGGACGTTAGTAGTCGGGGGCGGGGATCCTCTATATGGATGTTAGTAGTCGGGGGCGGGGATCCTCTATATCAGTGATGGCGAACCTTTTAGAAACCGAGTGCCCAAACTACAACCAAGACCCACTTATTTATTGCAAAGTGCCAACACAGAAATTTAATTTCTGATTTATACGCCCTGCTCTGTTATAGGTTTCATTCATATCAGCACCTGAGGACACCAATAAAGCAGAAAGTAGAAGAAATTTCGATGTACATTGTAGCTTCCCCCCCAGGGTCCCATAAACAGGAAGAATTGTCAGGCTACAATGACGATCCAGATCTGTCCACGCCTTCCCACTCCTGCAGTAGTCCCAGGTAGAGCTGTCACTTTAAAATACCTCTGTGCACAGCAAGTCCTGGGCTGTCTGGGACTGCAGGAAGATACCTGGAGTCATCTCTGGTGATGGCCTGAGTGCCCACAGAAAGGTCTCTGAGTGCCACCACTGCTCTATATGGATGTTAGTAGTTGGGAGCGGGGATCCTCTTTGTGGATGTTAGTAGTTGGGGGCGGGGATCCTCTATGTGGATGTTAGTAGTTGGGGGAGGGGGATCCTCTTTGTGGATGTTAGTAGTTGGGGGCGGGGATCCTCTATGTGGATGTTAGTAGTCGGGGGCGGGGATCCTCTATGTGGATGTTAGTAGTCGGGGGCGGGGATCCTCTATATGGATGTTAGTAGTCGGGGGTGAGGATCCTCTATATGGATGTTAGTAGTCGGGGGCGGGGATCCTCTATATGGATGCTAGTAATCGGGGGCGGGGATCCTCTTTGTGGATGTTAGTAGTTGGGGGCGGGGATCCTCTATGTGGATGTTAGTAGTAGGGGGCGGGGATCCTCTATATGGATGTTAGTAGTCGGGGGCGGGGATCCTCTATATGGATGTTAGTAGTCGGGGGTGAGGATCCTCTATATGGATGTTAGTAGTTGGGGGCGGGGATCCTCTATGTGGATGTTAGTAGTTGGGGGCGGGGATCCTCTATATGGATGTTAGTAGTCGGGGGCGGGGATCCTCTATATGGATGTTAGTAGTCGGGGGTGAGGATCCTCTATATGGATGTTAGTGGTTGGGGGCAGGGATCCTCTATATGGATGTTAGTAGTTGGGGGCAGGGATCCTCTATATGGATGCTAGTAATCGGGGGCAGGGATCCTCTATATGGATGTTAGTAGTTGGGAGCAGCGATCCTCTATATGGATGTTAGTAGTCGGGGGCGGGGATCCTCTATATGGATGTTATTAGTCGGGGGCGGGGAATCTCTATATGGATGTTAGTAGTCGGGGGCGGGGATCCTCTATATGGATGTTAGTAGTCGGGGGCGGGGATCCTCTATATGGATGTTAGTAGTCGGGGGCGGGGATCCTCTATATGGATGTTAGTAGTCGGGGGCGGGGATCCTCTATATGGATGTTAGTAGTTGGGAGCAGCGATCCTCTATATGGATGTTAGTAGTCGGGGGCGGGGATCCTCTATATGGATGTTATTAGTCGGGGGCGGGGAATCTCTATATGGATGTTAGTAGTCGGGGGCGGGGATCCTCTATATGGATGTTAGTAGTTGGGAGCAGGGATCCTCTATATGGATGTTAGTAGTCGGGGGCGGGGATCCTCTATATGGATGTTAGTTCGGGGGCGGGGATCCTCTATATGGATGTTAGTAGTTGGGGGCTGGGATCCTCTATATGGATGTCAGTAGTTGGGGGCAGGGATCCTCTATATGGATGTTAGTAGTCGGGGTTGGGAGGAGGAGGGGTCAGTATATACAGAGGAGGGAGATGATGTTATATATGTAGATTAGGGGGAGGAGTCAATATATACAGAGGAGGGAGATGATGTTATATATGTAGATGAGGGGGAGGAGTCAGTATATACAGAGTAGGTAGATGATGTAATATATGTAGATGAGGGGGAGGGGTCAGTATATACACAGGACGGAGTTGATGTAATATATGTAGACGAGGGGGAGGGGTCAGTATATACAGAGGAGGGAGTTGATGTAATACATGTAGACGAGGGGGAGGGGTCAGTATATACAGAGGAGGGAGATCATGTTATATATGTAGAGGAGGAGGAGGGGTCAGTATACACAGAGGAGGGAGATCATGTTATATATGTAGATGAGGAGGAGGGGTCAGTATATACAGAGGAGGGAGATCATGTTATATATGTAGATGAGGAGGAGGGGTCAGTATATACAGAGGAGGGAGATCATGTTATATATGTAGATGAGGAGGAGGGGTCAGTATATACAGAGGAGGGAGATCATGTTATATATGTAGATGAGGAGGAGGGGTCAGTATACAAAGAGGAGGGAGATCATGTTATATATGTAGATGAGGAGGAGGGGTCAGTATATACAGAGGAGGGAGATCATGTTATATATGTAGATGAGGAGGAGGGGTCAGTATATACAGAGGAGGGAGATCATGTTGTATATGTAGATGAGGAGGAGGGGTCAGTATATACAGAGGAGGGAGATCATGTTGTATATGTAGATGAGGAGGAGGGGTCAGTATATACAGAGGAGGGAGATCATGTTATATATGTAGATGAGGAGGAGGGGTCAGTATATACAGAGGAGGGAGATCATGTTATATATGTAGATGAGGAGGAGGGGTCAGTATACACAGAGGAGGGAGATCATGTTATATATGTAGATGAGGAGGAGGGGTCAGTATATACAGAGGAGGGAGATCATGTTATATATGTAGATGAGGAGGAGGGGTCAGTATATACAGAGGAGGGAGATCATGTTATATATGTAGAGGAGGAGGAGGGGTCAGTATATACAGAGGAGGGAGATCATGTTATATATGTAGATGAGGAGGAGGGGTCAGTATATACAGAGGAGGGAGATCATGTTATATATGTAGATGAGGGGGAGGGGTCAGTATATACAGAGGAGGGAGATCATGTTATATATGTAGATGAGGAGGAGGGGTCAGTATATACAGAGGAGGGAGATCATGTTATATATGTAGATGAGGGGGAGGGGTCAGTATATACAGAGGAGGGAGATCATGTTATATATGTAGATGAGGAGGAGGGGTCAGTATATACAGAGGAGGGAGATCATGTTATATATGTAGATGAGGAGGAGGGGTCAGTATATACAGAGGAGGGAGATCATGTTATATATGTAGAGGAGGAGGAGGGGTCAGTATATACAGAGGAGGGAGATCATGTTATATATGTAGATGAGGAGGAGGGGTCAGTATACACAGAGGAGGGAGATCATGTTATATATGTAGAGGAGGAGGGGTCAGTATATACAGAGGAGGGAGATCATGTTATATATGTAGATGAGGGGGAGGGGTCAGTATATACAGAGGAGGGAGATCATGTTATATATGTAGATGAGGGGGAGGGGTCAGGATATACAGAGGAGGGAGATCATGTTATATATGTAGATGAGGAGGAGGGGTCAGTATATACAGAGGAGGGAGATCATGTTATATATGTAGATGAGGAGGAGGGGTCAGTATATACAGAGGAGGGAGATCATGTTGTATATGTAGATGAGGAGGAGGGGTCAGTATATACAGAGGAGGGAGATCATGTTGTATATGTAGATGAGGAGGAGGGGTCAGTATATACAGAGGAGGGAGATCATGTTATATATGTAGATGAGGAGGAGGGGTCAGTATATACAGAGGAGGGAGATCATGTTATATATGTAGATGTGGAGGAGGGGTCAGTATACACAGAGGATGGAGATCATGTTATATATGTAGATGAGGAGGGGTCAGTATATACAGAGGAGGGAGATCATGTTATATATGTAGATGAGGGGGAGGGGTCAATATATACAGAGGAGAGAGATCATGTTATATATGTAGATGAGGAGGAGGGGTCAGTATATACAGAGGAGGGAGATCATGTTATATATGTAGATGAGGGGGAGGGGTCAGTATATACAGAGGAGGGAGATCATGTTATATATGTAGATGAGGGGGAGGGGTCAGTATATACAGAGGAGGGAGATCATGTTATATATGTAGATGAGGAGGAGGGGTCAGTATATACAGAGGAGGGAGATCATGTTATATATGTAGATGAGGAGGAGGGGTCAGTATATACAGAGGAGGGAGATCATGTTATATATGTAGAGGAGGAGGAGGGGTCAGTATATACAGAGGAGGGAGATCATGTTATATATGTAGATGAGGAGGAGGGGTCAGTATACACAGAGGAGGGAGATCATGTTATATATGTAGAGGAGGAGGGGTCAGTATATACAGAGGAGGGAGATCATGTTATATATGTAGATGAGGAGGAGGGGTCAGTATACACAGAGGAGGGAGATCATGTTATATATGTAGATGAGGAGGAGGGGTCAGTATATACAGAGGAGGGAGATCATGTTATATATGTAGATGAGGAGGAGGGGTCAGTATACACAGAGGAGGGAGATCATGTTATATATGTAGATGAGGAGGAGGGGTCAGTATATACAGAGGAGGGAGATCATGTTATATATGTAGATGAGGAGGAGGGGTCAGTATACATGGTGGATGTATATATATAAAGTGATAGTTTGTCGGTGACGTCAGCAGTGGGCGCGGCCAGTCAGGTGACGTCAGGTCACGGGTTAGACATGTGATCGGCTTCTGCGCTGCTTCCGGGTGTCACCTCGTCCAATCAGAGCGGAGCGGAGAGATGGCGGCGCCGTACAGGGAGCTCGATAACCCCTTCCAGGTACCGGCCCCGACCCGACCCCGTACACACTGCGCGGCAGGGAAAACCGCACTGACCGTCACAGGAGGATGTGTGTGTATAGTATAGTATAGGATGGTGTGTGTGTATAGTATAGGATGGTGTGTGTGTATAGTATAGGATGGTGTGTGTGTATAGTATAGGATGGTGTGTGTGTGTATAGTATAGGATGATGTGTGTGTGTATAGTATAGGATGATGTGTGTGTGTATAGTATAGGATGATGTGTGTGTGTATAGTATAGGATGATGTGTGTGTGTATAGTATAGGATGATGTGTGTATAGTATAGGATGGTGTGTGTGTATAGTATAGGATGGTGTGTGTGTGTGTATAGTATAGGATGGTGTGTGTGTGTAGTATAGGATGGTGTGTGTGTGTGTGTGTGTGTATAGTATAGGATGGTGTGTGTGTGTATAGTATAGGATGGTGTGTGTGTGTATAGTATAGGATGGTGTGTGTGTGTATAGTATAGGATGGTGTGTGTGTGTATAGTATAGGATGGTGTGTGTGTGTATAGTATAGGATGGTGTGTGTGTGTATAGTATAGGATGGTGTGTGTGTGTGTGTATAGTATAGGATGGTGTGTGTGTGTGTGTATAGTATAGGATGGTGTATGTGTGTGTATAGTATAGGATGGTGTGTGTGTGTATAGTATAGGATGGTGTGTGTGTGTATAGTATAGGATGGTGTGTGTGTGTATAGTATAGGATGGTGTGTGTGTGTATAGTATAGGATGGTGTGTGTGTGTATAGTATAGGATGGTGTGTGTGTGTATAGTATAGTATAGGATGGTGTGTGTGTGTGTATAGTATAGTATAGGATGGTGTGTGTGTGTGTGTGTATAGTATAGGATGGTGTGTGTGTGTGTGTGTGTGTGTATAGTATAGGATGGTGTGTGTGTGTGTGTGTGTGTGTATAGTATAGGATGGTGTGTGTGTGTGTGTGTGTGTGTATAGTATAGGATTGTGTGTGTGTGTGTGTGTATAGTATAGGATGGTGTGTGTGTGTGTGTATAGTATAGGATGGTGTGTGTGTGTGTGTGTGTGTGTGTATAGTATAGGATGGTGTGTGTGTGTGTGTGTATAGTATAGGATGGTGTGTGTGTGTGTGTGTATAGTATAGGATGGTGTGTGTGTGTGTGTGTATAGTATAGGATGGTGTGTGTATAGTATAGGATGGTGTGTGTATAGTATAGGATGGTGTGTGTGTGTGTGTGTATAGTATAGGATGGTGTGTGTGTGTGTGTGTGTATAGTATAGGATGGTGTGTGTGTGTGTGTGTATAGTATAGGATGGTGTGTGTGTGTGTGTGTGTATAGTATAGGATGGTGTGTGTGTGTGTGTATAGTATAGGATGGTGTGTGTGTGTGTGTATAGTATAGGATGGTGTGTGTGTGTATAGTATAGGATGGTGTGTGTGTGTGTGTGTGTATAGTATAGGATGGTGTGTGTGTGTGTGTGTGTATAGTATAGGATGGTGTGTGTGTGTATAGTATAGGATGGTGTGTGTGTGTATAGTATAGGATGGTGTGTGTGTGTATAGTATAGGATGGTGTGTGTGTGTGTGTGTGTATAGTATAGGATGGTGTGTGTGTGTGTGTGTATAGTATAGGATGGTGTGTGTGTGTGTGTGTGTGTGTGTATAGTATAGGATGGTGTGTGTGTGTGTGTGTGTGTGTGTATAGTATAGGATGGTGTGTGTGTGTAGTATAGGATGGTGTGTGTGTGTGTGTGTGTGTGTGTGTGTATAGTATAGGATGGTGTGTGTGTGTGTATAGTATAGGATGGTGTGTGTGTGTATAGTATAGGATGGTGTGTGTGTGTATAGTATAGGATGGTGTGTGTGTGTATAGTATAGGATGGTGTGTGTGTGTGTGTGTGTGTGTGTGTGTATAGTATAGGATGGTGTGTGTGTGTATAGTATAGGATGGTGTGTGTGTGTATAGTATAGGATGGTGTGTGTGTGTATAGTATAGGATGGTGTGTGTGTGTGTGTGTGTGTGTGTATAGTATAGGATGGTGTGTGTGTGTGTGTGTGTGTGTATAGTATAGGATGGTGTGTGTGTGTATAGTATAGGATGGTGTGTGTGTGTGTGTGTGTGTGTGTGTGTGTGTGTATAGTATAGGATGGTGTGTGTGTGTGTGTGTGTATAGTATAGGATGGTGTGTGTGTGTGTGTGTGTGTGTGTGTATAGTATAGGATGGTGTGTGTGTGTGTGTGTGTATAGTATAGGATGGTGTGTGTGTGTGTGTGTGTATAGTATAGGATGGTGTGTGTGTGTGTGTGTGTATAGTATAGGATGGTGTGTGTGTGTGTGTGTGTATAGTATAGGATGGTGTGTGTGTGTGTGTGTGTATAGTATAGGATGGTGTGTGTGTGTGTGTATAGTATAGGATGGTGTGTGTGTGTGTATAGTATAGGATGGTGTGTGTGTGTGTGTGTGTGTATAGTATAGGATGGTGTGTGTGTGTGTGTGTGTGTGTGTGTGTATGTGTGTGCGGGGGTCTCCTCGTGTACAGTACGGGGGTGTGGTGTGGCTCCTCCTCGGTAATCCTGACTGTATGTTTTTGGTGCAGGACCCGGCTGTGGTGGAGCACCGGCCCAGCAGTCAGTACGCCACGCTGGATGTCTACAATCCATTCGACAACCTAGGGGTGAGATGATTTTGGAGTCTCCGCCCCCTTGTCCGTTCTGGGGTCTTGTCTTATTGGTTTAGAAGTGACTTGTGTTATGTTGGTCTCTTGATGGTTTCAGGTTCCTCCTCCTTACCATGAGCCGTCAGCCCAACCGGCCGCCCCCCCGCCCGCGGCTGCCCCCCCACCTGCCAAGAAACTGAGTCCCACCGAACCCAAGAACTACGGCTCTTATGGCACCCAGGTACTGGCGCTGTCTGTCCGGGTGATGACTTGTCGCGCCGGACGCTTTGTTCTCACTTGTTTCTCCTTCTTTAATGTTTGGAGGAGTCTACGACGGCGGCAGCGACGGCCGATCTGCTGCGCCGCCAGGAAGAGCTGAACCGCAAGGCGGAAGAACTGGACCGGAGGGAGCGCGAGCTGCAGAACGCTGCGCTGAGCGGAGGCGCAGGTATGTGACGTGTGGTCGGGGGTGGAGAGCGCTCGCCACGCGCTGCTATTAACCCTTCGTCTCCTGTGCTGCCCTAGTGAGACAGAATAATTGGCCGCCGTTGCCCTCCTTCTGCCCCGTGAAGCCCTGCTTCTATCAGGACATCGGTGTGGACATCCCCCAGGACTTCCAGAAGACGGTGTCCATCATGTACTACCTGTGGCTCGGTGCGTGCGCTGACAGTCTCTGCCGTGTGTCCGGAGACGCTCGTTGTCCACTTGTTTACATGGTGTCTCCTCCTTCCTCCAGTCAGCGCTGGGACTCTGCTCCTCAACTTCCTGGCGTGTCTCGCCTTGTTCTGTGTAAACGGAAATGAAGGCTCTGCTTTTGGCATGTCCATCCTCTGGGTCATCCTCTTCACACCCTGCTCATTCGTCTGCTGGTACCGGCCACTCTACAAGGCCTTCAGGTGAGACAGAGTCATATCAGGCCCTGGAGATGCCAAGTGTTCTCCTGCCCCTGCTACTACCCCTGCTCCTGCCCTTCCTCTCTCTATACAGTGAGAGACTCTGCCCCTGCCCTTCCTCTCTCTATACAGTGGGGAGACTCTGCCCCTGCCCTTCCTCTCTCTATACAGTGGGAGACTCTGTCCCTGCCCTTCCTCTCTCTATACAGTGGGGAGACTCTGCCCCTGCCCTTCCTCTCTCTATACAGTGGGGAGACTCTGCCCCTGCCCTTCCTCTCTCTATACAGTGGGGAGACTCTGCCCCTGCCCTTCCTCTCTCTATACAGTGGGGAGACTCTGCCCCTGCCCTTCCTCTCTCTATACAGTGGGGAGACTCTGCCCCTGCCCTTCCTCTCTCTATACAGTGGGGAGACTCTGCCCCTGCCCTTCCTCTCTCTATACAGTGGGGAGACTCTGCCCCTGCCCTTCCTCTCTCTATACAGTGGGGAGACTCTGCCCCTGCCCTTCCTCTCTCTATACAGTGGGAGACTCTGCCCCTGCCCTTCCTCTCTCTATACAGTGGGGAGACTCTGCCCCTGCTCCTGCCCTTCCTCTCTCTATACAGTGGGGAGACTCTGCCCCTGCTCCTGCCCTTCCTCTCTCTATACAGTGGGGAGACTCTGCCCCTGCCCTTCCTCTCTCTATACAGTGGGGAGACTCTGCTCCTGCCCTTCCTCTCTCTATACAGTGGGGAGACTCTGCTCCTGCCCTTCCTCTCTCTATACAGTGGGGAGACTCTGCCCCTGCCCTTCCTCTCTCTATACAGTGGGGAGACTCTGCCCCGGGCCCTTCCTCTCTCTATACAGTGGGGGGACTCTGCCCTGGGCCCTTCCTCTCTCTATACAGTGGGGAGACTCTGCTCCTGCCCTTCCTCTCTCTATACAGTGGGGAGACTCTGCTCCTGCCCTTCCTCTCTCTATACAGTGAGAGACTCTGCCCCTGCCCTTCCTCTCTCTATACAGTGGGGAGACTCTGCCCCTGCCCTTCCTCTCTCTATACAGTGGGGAGACTCTGCTCCTGCCCTTCCTCTCTCTATACAGTGGGGAGACTCTGCTCCTGCCCTTCCTCTCTCTATACAGTGGGGAGACTCTCTGCTCCTGCCCTTCCTCTCTCTATACAGTGGGGAGACTCTGCCCCTGCCCTTCCCCTCTCTATACAGTGGGGAGACTCTGCTCCTGCCCTTCCTCTCTCTATACAGTGGGGAGACTCTGCCCCTGCTCCTGCCCTGCCTCTCTCTATACAGTGGGGAGACTCTGCCCTTGCCCTTCCTCTCTCTATACAGTGGGAGACTCTGCCCCTGCCCTTCCTCTCTCTATACAGTGGGGAGACTCTGCCCCTGCCCTTCCCCTCTCTATACAGTGGGGAGACTCTGCTCCTGCCCTTCCTCTCTCTATACAGTGGGGAGACTCTGCCCCTGCCCTTCCTCTCTCTATACAGTGGGGAGACTCTGCCCCTGCCCTTCCTCTCTCTATACAGTGGGGAGACTCTGCCCCTGCCCTTCCTCTCTCTATACAGTGGGGAGACTCTGCCCCGGGCCCTTCCTCTCTCTATACAGTGGGGAGACTCTGCCCCGGGCCCTTCCTCTCTCTATACAGTGGGGAGACTCTGCCCCGGGCCCTTCCTCTCTCTATACAGTGGGGAGACTCTGCCCCGGGCCCTTCCTCTCTCTATACAGTGGGGAGACTCTGCCCCGGGCCCTTCCTCTCTCTATACAGTGGGGAGACTCTGCCCCTGCTCCTGCCCTTCCTCTCTCTATACAGTGGGGAGACTCTGCCCCTGCTCCTGCCCTTCCTCTCTCTATACAGTGGGGAGACTCTGCCCCTGCCCTTCCTCTCTCTATACAGTGGGGAGACTCTGCCCTTGCCCTTCCTCTCTCTATACAGTGGGATACTCTGCCCCTGCCCTTCCTCTCTCTATACAGTGGGGAGACTCTGCCCCTGCCCTTCCCCTCTCTATACAGTGGGGAGACTCTGCTCCTGCCCTTCCTCTCTCTATACAGTGGGGAGACTCTGCCCCTGCCCTGCCTCTCTCTATACAGTGGGGAGACTCTGCCCCTGCCCTTCCTCTCTCTATACAGTGGGGAGACTCTGCCCCGGGCCCTTCCTCTCTCTATACAGTGGGGAGACTCTGCCCCGGGCCCTTCCTCTCTCTATACAGTGGGGAGACTCTGCCCCGGGCCCTTCCTCTCTCTATACAGTGGGGAGACTCTGCCCCGGGCCCTTCCTCTCTCTATACAGTGGGGAGACTCTGCCCCGGGCCCTTCCTCTCTCTATACAGTGGGGAGACTCTGCCCCTGCTCCTGCCCTTCCTCTCTCTATACAGTGGGGAGACTCTGCCCCTGCTCCTGCCCTTCCTCTCTCTATACAGTGGGGAGACTCTGCCCCTGCCCTTCCTCTCTCTATACAGTGGGGAGACTCTGCCCTTGCCCTTCCTCTCTCTATACAGTGGGGAGACTCTGCTCCTGCCCTTCCTCTCTCTATACAGTGGGGAGACTCTGCCCCTGCCCTTCCTCTCTCTATACAGTGGGGAGACTCTGCCCCTGCCCTTCCCCTCTCTATACAGTGGGAGACTCTGCCCCTGCCCTTCCTCTCTCTATACAGTGGGGAGACTCTGCTCCTGCCCTTCCTCTCTCTATACAGTGGGGAGACTCTGCTCCTGCCCTTCCTCTCTCTATACAGTGGGGAGACTCTGCCCCTGCCCTTCCTCTCTCTATACAGTGGGGAGACTCTGCCCCGGGCCCTTCCTCTCTCTATACAGTGGGGGGACTCTGCCCTGGGCCCTTCCTCTCTCTATACAGTGGGGAGACTCTGCTCCTGCCCTTCCTCTCTCTATACAGTGGGGAGACTCTGCTCCTGCCCTTCCTCTCTCTATACAGTGAGAGACTCTGCCCCTGCCCTTCCTCTCTCTATACAGTGGGGAGACTCTGCCCCTGCCCTTCCTCTCTCTATACAGTGGGGAGACTCTGCTCCTGCCCTTCCTCTCTCTATACAGTGGGGAGACTCTGCTCCTGCCCTTCCTCTCTCTATACAGTGGGGAGACTCTGCTCCTGCCCTTCCTCTCTCTATACAGTGGGGAGACTCTGCCCCTGCCCTTCCCCTCTCTATACAGTGGGGAGACTCTGCTCCTGCCCTTCCTCTCTCTATACAGTGGGGAGACTCTGCCCCTGCTCCTGCCCTGCCTCTCTCTATACAGTGGGGAGACTCTGCCCTTGCCCTTCCTCTCTCTATACAGTGGGAGACTCTGCCCCTGCCCTTCCTCTCTCTATACAGTGGGGAGACTCTGCCCCTGCCCTTCCCCTCTCTATACAGTGGGGAGACTCTGCTCCTGCCCTTCCTCTCTCTATACAGTGGGGAGACTCTGCCCCTGCCCTTCCTCTCTCTATACAGTGGGGAGACTCTGCCCCTGCTCCTGCCCTGCCTCTCTCTATACAGTGGGGAGACTCTGCCCCTGCCCTTCCTCTCTCTATACAGTGGGGAGACTCTGCCCCTGCCCTTCCTCTCTCTATACAGTGGGGAGACTCTGCCCCGGGCCCTTCCTCTCTCTATACAGTGGGGAGACTCTGCCCCGGGCCCTTCCTCTCTCTATACAGTGGGGAGACTCTGCCCCGGGCCCTTCCTCTCTCTATACAGTGGGGAGACTCTGCCCCGGGCCCTTCCTCTCTCTATACAGTGGGGAGACTCTGCCCCGGGCCCTTCCTCTCTCTATACAGTGGGGAGACTCTGCCCCGGGCCCTTCCTCTCTCTATACAGTGGGGAGACTCTGCCCCTGCTCCTGCCCTTCCTCTCTCTATACAGTGGGGAGACTCTGCCCCTGCTCCTGCCCTCTCTATACAGTGGGATACTCTGCCCCTGCCCTTCCTCTCTCTATACAGTGGGGAGACTCTGCCCCTGCCCTTCCCCTCTCTATACAGTGGGGAGACTCTGCTCCTGCCCTTCCTCTCTCTATACAGTGGGGAGACTCTGCCCCTGCTCCTGCCCTGCCTCTCTCTATACAGTGGGGAGACTCTGCCCCTGCCCTTCCTCTCTCTATACAGTGGGGAGACTCTGCCCCGGGCCCTTCCTCTCTCTATACAGTGGGGAGACTCTGCCCCGGGCCCTTCCTCTCTCTATACAGTGGGGAGACTCTGCCCCGGGCCCTTCCTCTCTCTATACAGTGGGGAGACTCTGCCCCGGGCCCTTCCTCTCTCTATACAGTGGGGAGACTCTGCCCCGGGCCCTTCCTCTCTCTATACAGTGGGGAGACTCTGCCCCTGCTCCTGCCCTTCCTCTCTCTATACAGTGGGGAGACTCTGCCCCTGCTCCTGCCCTTCCTCTCTCTATACAGTGGGGAGACTCTGCCCCTGCTCCTGCCCTTCCTCTCTCTATACAGTGGGGAGACTCTGCCCCTGCCCTTCCTCTCTCTATACAGTGGGGAGACTCTGCCCTTGCCCTTCCTCTCTCTATACAGTGGGGAGACTCTGCTCCTGCCCTTCCTCTCTCTATACAGTGGGGAGACTCTGCCCCTGCCCTTCCTCTCTCTATACAGTGGGGAGACTCTGCCCCTGCCCTTCCCCTCTCTATACAGTGGGAGACTCTGCCCCTGCCCTTCCTCTCTCTATACAGTGGGGAGACTCTGCCCCGGGCCCTTCCTCTCTCTATACAGTGGGGAGACTCTGCCCCGGGCCCTTCCTCTCTCTATACAGTGGGGAGACTCTGCCCCGGGCCCTTCCTCTCTCTATACAGTGGGGAGACTCTGCCCCGGGCCCTTCCTCTCTCTATACAGTGGGGAGACTCTGCCCCGGGCCCTTCCTCTCTCTATACAGTGGGGAGACTCTGCCCCGGGCCCTTCCTCTCTCTATACAGTGGGGAGACTCTGCCCCGGGCCCTTCCTCTCTCTATACAGTGGGGAGACTCTGCCCCGGGCCCTTCCTCTCTCTATACAGTGGGGAGACTCTGCCGCGGGCCCTTCCTCTCTCTATACAGTGGGGAGACTCTGCCCCTGCTCCTGCCCTTCCTCTCTCTATACAGTGGGGAGACTCTGCCCCTGCTCCTGCCCTTCCTCTCTCTATACAGTGGGGAGACTCTGCCCCGGGCCCTTCCTCTCTCTATACAGTGGGGGGACTCTGCCCTGGGCCCTTCCTCTCTCTATACAGTGGGGAGACTCTGCCCCTGCCCTTCCTCTCTCTATACAGTGGGGAGACTCTGCCCCTGCCCTTCCTCTCTCTATACAGTGGGGAGACTCTGCCCCTGCCCTTCCTCTCTCTATACAGTGGGGAGACTCTGCCGCGGGCCCTTCCTCTCTCTATACAGTGGGGAGACTCTGCCGCGGGCCCTTCCTCTCTCTATACAGTGGGGAGACTCTGCCGCGGGCCCTTCCTCTCTCTATACAGTGGGGAGACTCTGCCGCGGGCCCTTCCTCTCTCTATACAGTGGGGAGACTCTGCCGCGGGCCCTTCCTCTCTCTATACAGTGGGGAGACTCTGCCCCGGGCCCTTCCTCTCTCTATACAGTGGGGAGACTCTGCCCCGGGCCCTTCCTCTCTCTATACAGTGGGGAGACTCTGCCGCGGGCCCTTCCTCTCTCTATACAGTGGGGAGACTCTGCCCCTGCTCCTGCCCTTCCTCTCTCTATACAGTGGGGAGACTCTGCCCCTGCTCCTGCCCTTCCTCTCTCTATACAGTGGGGAGACTCTGCCCCGGGCCCTTCCTCTCTCTATACAGTGGGGAGACTCTGCCCCTGCCCTTCCTCTCTCTATACAGTGGGGAGACTCTGCCCCGGGCCCTTCCTCTCTCTATACAGTGGGGAGACTCTGCCCCGGGCCCTTCCTCTCTCTATACAGTGGGGAGACTCTGCCCCTGCCCTTCCTCTCTCTATACAGTGGGGAGACTCTGCCCCTGCTCCTGCCCTTCCTCTCTCTATACAGTGGGGAGACTCTGCCCCGGGCCCTTCCTCTCTCTATACAGTGGGGAGACTCTGCCCCTGCCCTTCCTCTCTCTATACAGTGGGGAGACTCTGCCCCGGGCCCTTCCTCTCTCTATACAGTGGGGAGACTCTGCCCCGGGCCCTTCCTCTCTCTATACAGTGGGGAGACTCTGCCCCTGCCCTTCCTCTCTCTATACAGTGGGGAGACTCTGCCCCTGCCCTTCCTCTCTCTATACAGTGGGGAGACTCTGCCCCTGCCCTTCCTCTCTCTATACAGTGGGGAGACTCTGCCCCTGCCCTTCCTCTCTCTAGGGAAAAAATGTTATAATAAAAGTAACTTGGATGCTCAGAGAGGTGAAGCACCAACACCTGAGTCTCTGTCTCTCCCTTGGGGGGTGGTTGGCCGATTCCTGCTTTAGCACCAACAGCCAATTGGTCAGAACCTTTCCAGCGCCGCGTCTGATGGGTCTGTTCTAACGCTTTGTGTTTTATCCTTCTCTCCTCAGGAGTGACAGTTCCTTCAATTTCTTTGTCTTCTTCTTCATCTATTTTGTTCAAGACGTGGTGTATGTGCTGGAGGCGGTGGGGATCCCTGGATGGGGCTTCAGGTAGGGGCCGCTGGACGGGGCTTTCGGGTAGGGGTTACTGGCTGTGGGCTGGTTTATTGATCGTGTTACCACTCTCCGTGTCTTCTCCTGATAGCGGCTGGGTGACTGCTCTCAGCGCCTTGAAGCAAGGTTACACTGCGGTCTCTGTCATCATGATCATTGTCGCTCTGCTCCTCACAGCCACCGCCACCATGGGCATCATCATGCTGAAGAGGGTGAGTGGGGTGACTGGAGGGGCTGGGAGGGTAATACAATATGACTGAGCTGATGTCTCCCTTAGATCCACTCCATCTACCGCCGGACCGGTGCCAGCTTCCAGAAGGCGCAGGAGGAGTTTGCTGCTGGTGTATTCTCCAACCCTGCTGTGCGTACAGCGGCGGGCAACGTAGCAGCGGGGGCTGCCCAAAACGCATTCAAGCCTTAAGATGACACGTGACTGGAGCGCCATCTATCTGCAGCATCCCTGCACTGCGGGAGCGTACTGCGGCAGCTTGTTCCAGTGCTGACAGACGTTCGCCCGATGCTCCGTGGCGGCAGCCTTGCTGCTCTTCATTAATGCTTGTGTGTCTGTATTAACACCATGTCGTCAGAGCTGTACCAGTGACACGCGTCTGCATCAGGCCATGTCCACGGTTGTGCCATGCGTGTTTCCTTAGTAGATGAGTGGGGTTAATCCCCACCTACCAGGCCATAACCTTCCCACTCAGGATTAACCCTTCTCTGCCTGTGGAGGGCTCTTTCAGTTAATGCCGGTTGTACCTGTGATGTTGGGGGGGTATGCATGCCTCATGTTTACATGTATGTTCTGTTGAAGGGGTATTGCATGTAGCTATAGACTGTTCCTGGTCCACATGACGTTGGGTTCAGATCTGTTGACCAGCTGATGCCAAATTAAACCGTTTTATTAAGTCGATGTCGTCTTTGTCTTCCGTTTCTGTTGGGTTTGGAGTCGGGACCAAATTATTTTCTCTATTAATGTGTTTTGTGGAAGTGGGTCGCGTCTGCATCCAGGTATGGTGGAGTAACGCACGGTACCCCTCCTGGTCCTCGGTATGGAGCGCGGGGAGGTGCCGGCCGCACTTGGCGCAGGAGCTGTTTAGGAATATGAGGCATTAATAAAAGATGAGTTTGACGTTCATTTCCTTTCTGCTGACTGAAACCCGAGCAGACCTCCAGGATCCAGATAAAAGGTTCCATTAGAGGCGCTCCGCAGGGACATGGGGGAGGGAGCAGGAACGCTCAGTTCTGGATGATTTTCATACATTCAGCACAAATAGGTTGTTAGCTCTTCAGCCCAGAACTTAAAAGTTTGTATAATGTATACATTTGCTACATAAACCTAAAATTTAGACGTATTATCCCAATAAAGATCCTAACGAGGCTCCCGGATTACTGGTTACTCTGATGGTCCTGTCATCCTCTGGAGACGGGTCTGATTTGCGCAGCAAGTGAACGGTTAATGCTTCCTGCCCCTTTAAATGAATGACGTGACAGGTCCCCCCCTCCCCTGTAGACTACATTTCCCAGCCTGCCTTGCAGTGTGGAGGGAGGGGAGCTGTGCAGTACTGCAGCTGGAGGGATACTGACCAGATGCCAGAGAAGACGTCGGGAGATCTGATGTAATCTGCGGCTCTCCGGATTGTGGGCTTGGGCAATGCAGCGGACACTTGTGACATCCTCCGACATGTGGACACCCCAGGGACCCCCGCTGCAGATGGACGGCTGCCGGTCTCTAGTGTGAGTGAGCCTGGAGTCACCGTTACATGACGTGTCTGTGGGCCCCTTGTGTCTCGAGGTCCAGGGTTTCTACTTTGGGTCATCACCTTTCCTGCTTCTGCCCAGGATCCTGAGTATTTCTATCATTCCCTCTTGTGTGACTCTTGCCAATAACTGTCCAATGAATTTGTGGTGCTTTTAACGCTCTATCTCCATGTCTGTGTCTCATTGATCCAGTTCTCCGCATCTTTCAGCCATTCTGTCAGTCTACCAGCATCCTCACGCTCATCCACCACAACCATTTGTATAGTGTCCATCATCGGGTGGCATCTTTCCACAGTGACTTGGTTCTGTCTTCTGTGTGTGGAGTTTGCCTGGGTCATGTAGGTTACTTGTTTCGGAGAAGACTTTGGGAGTAGAGGATCTTCCCTGGAGCCTGGCTAGATATCATGTGGATGACATGTATCATGCGTATGTTGTGCTTCGACCTTGACTGGGGTCTGCTCTGCAAAGAACACCCGTCCGCTCTGCGTTGCCTGGCCTTCGTTCTTGCAGAGTCGTCTGCATGGTCCTGCTCTGCTGCCTTCACCACGATTGATATTTCCACCAAACTCCTCTCCATGGAATTGCCTTGATATTTGAAGCTTTTTGGAATGAATTTAACAAGATTGTGTCTGCGCTTTTGAATTCCGGGTTAAATTCTCATCTCTTTTGTCCCGTGAAAGTAATGTACTGCAGACATTAGGGAGTGTATTGAACCCCCTGTAACTGTGGACTGGGGGTCTCCACCTGATGAGCGCTGTCATTGGAGCCTTGTGTAGAAATGCCCTCCCCGACAGATTCCAGTTTTTCCCTTACTGGACGGACCTCCCGCAGTCTGTCCCAGCTGAGGCTACACCGGGCATGGACACACGTGCTGCTAGCGCTGGGGTTTGTGCAGGTCATTCTTGGGGTTCTGATAGTCACGTTCAGTCTGGTCACAGCCTCTATCACCACAAATACGAAAATAAAGCACTCTTGTCCGTCTTGGGCTGGATTCTCAGTAAGTCTGGTTCTGCTTAAATCCTGGTTCGTTTATTGTGATTTGTTGACGTCAGTTGATTTTGTCCATGTAAATTAAGACGAGCTGTTATTGTTTTTGGACTATTTTGGTCCACGCCGATATCTTGAGTGTAGGTTCACTCGATAAATCGATAATCAGTAAGAAGCCATTAACCTAAGAGAAAGCTGGACTTGTGTGATGTTTGTGTGACCTTCGAGGCAAACAGTTGGCCAAGTTCTCTTAATTGACCACAGTTACGTGTACCAGGCTTATCAAACAATAGTCAAAGTTCGTAATTTACGTCGGCTTTGATCTTCTGTATTGGCCGCTTGAGCTTTAGATAGTATAAGAGTTGGGAAACGGTGAACAGGTAGGGGCAGAATGTGCAAGGCCGGATGTATATCTAGACTATCTGCTGGTACACGTGTCACGGCTACACAACTCTGGTTTAGGTCATCCCCCTCAGAACAATAGTTTTGGGCAGTTGATTTTGTAATATGGACCTAATGGTCAGTTCTTATACATGGCGGTCATTCCAAGTCATAGTGAAGTATGTAATTCTCATCTTCTGTCTGATACCTGGCATATAATGGCTGGAGGCCACAGGATTATGGTGACCAATAAGGGGATATATAAGGACAGATGGTTCCTATACATGGAGACCAGTGAATAACTGTTTCTTACAAGATGCACATGATTTAGATGCTAAATCTATAAATCTGATGTACCATTTTCTTCTTCTTCTTCTTCTTTTTTTTATCTTCCAACACACACATTTACCTTTCCTATATACTAAATCCCCCCCCCATCATTACTTCCGACCCCTTCTATCTGTGTTGTCGTCTTTTGCCTCTTTCTCCCTTAAAACTCCTGCTTTCTATATCTGCATCTCACTGTGGTCGTGGCTCTTCCCTTCAATCCTTTGAATTGTCCCCTGTTCCTTGCTGTTTTTGTGGCCTTTCCTTTCAAACCCATGGCTTGTTCCCCACTCTTTTTTGTGGTCATGGCTGATGCTTCAACCATCTCACTTGCCCCCCACTCCTTGCTCTGGCCGTGGCTCTCCTCCGCTCTTTGTTGTGGTCGTGGCTCTCCCTGCTCCTTGCTGTGGCTCTTCCTTCTGACTTGTCCTCCGCTCCATCTTGTGGTTGTGGCTCTTCCCTTCAACCTTCTGACTTGTCTTGTGCTCCTTGTCGTGGCTCTTCCCCGACTCATCCCCCGCTTCTTGCTGTGGTCGTGGCATTTTCCTTCATCCCCCTGACTTGTCCTTCACCTCTTGTTGGGGTCACGGCCCTTCCTTTTTGTTGCCTCCTTTTTCCTGTCTTCTCTTTATCTTTTCTTGCTGCTCAGTTGGCTGTTTCTGGCCTTATTGGCTGCATCTCATGGAAAAAGCCGATCACACTGGTGGTGAGTATAGTGTATGGGACAGCAGGTTATACATGGGTCACAATGATGAGGAACAGGATGGATCGTGACAGGCTGAAGACTGAGTTAATTGGGGTATAAAATGGGGAACAAGTTACGATAAGGCATGAAATGCACAAGAAGTCACAGAAAGGAGGTAATGGTGTGTCCATAAAGGGCATCTACCGTCAGGATGAAAGACTGTATGCAAATGGGGCCCCACAGGCTCATTTGCATACAACACTTCATACTGGTGGTAGATGCCCTTTTAAAGATGGTTTGTACAGTATCTGTGGAAGCTCTTGACATGAACTTTTGTCACTAAGAAGCAATATTGATGAGCGGGCAGTTTGCGATGTACCTCAGCAAGGTGATGCCGTAGTTTTTAAGGCATTTGCAGATTTACAAGCCACCCTCCAGCTACCTCATAACCAATTTTACAGATATTTACAATTGCCACACGCCTGGCGATCATCATCTGAGTGTCGGGTATTACCAGAAGTTTCTTCAGCAACCATTAACTTTTTAGCTTGTCAGGGTTCAACCTCAGGGCTTATACTACGCTGTGCATTTCCCTCCTTGGTGAATATCTAAAACGGTTTCCCCTCCAATCTCTTCAGCAAAAATGGGAGCGAGATATTGTGCCCCTCTCAGGGGAACAAGGGGAGTCCTTAAGAATTCTCTACTATACTTAATCCATGGAGCATTTTTACATTGGATTGGCGTCAGAGTTGATTGTCCTAGATGCCATCTAGGACCTTCTGACAATACTCTAATATTCTGGGATTGTGGGCCACTTGGAAGATTTTGGTGGGAGGTATTAGATTCTATTTTTGAGAGATCAACGCTCCCTTTATCAGGCAAGTAAGCCGATGGCCTCCAGATGGTTGAGTGCCGATGCCCCCTACCATAAGACAATAATTAAAATGGAAAAGGGAGCGTTTTTGAAACATAAAACTATGTCAAAATATGACAACCTGTGGGGTGAGCAGCCTGCAGTGATGGTACGGAGGTAAATAATCCAATCCTTCTTATAGGTCACTGCCTTCACCCTGGTCAGTGCCCTGAGCGTCATGCTCAGCCTGGCGGGCTCCATCCTCGCCTGTCAGAATGGACAGCTGGTCAAATCCTTCAATTCCTGTAAGAAGGTGCGTGTGTGTAATATGTCCGATCTACCTGGTCTTATTCCATATGGCTCTAATTTCCTGCATTATCTTCTTCAGGAAAACAACTGGTGCATCTGCTGCCACCCTGTTGGCCAACAGGAATCGCTGCCGGACTGCAGAGAGCTGGAAAAATTGACCCTGTACCCTAACCACCAGTGTGACAGTATTCGCGTGGCTCTCAAGGTAAGTGGCCCTAAGTGTATGATATGGGTATAGCGAGTAGTACTAGATGTAGTAGAAGTCCTGTAGACTTCACGTGAGCCTCGAGTTGAGCAGGGAAGGAAGTCCAGGTAGATGGGTCCAGTGGGTCTTCGTAGCTTTTTGTTAATAACCGGATATATTCATCTTGTTTTTCTAATACAATTTTTGTTTTGTCTTCCTACTTCTTGGGTTTTACCACTTGGCTTTCTCAAGTCATCTAGTGATGTGTGTGGTGGTATGTTGTTTTCTTACTGACCCCTCTGTGTGTGTCCTAGGACCTGTTGTTCAGTGTCTGTGGTCTCACCATCTTTTCCACCATCATCTGCACCCTATCCGCTGTCATCTGCTGCATTCAGATTTTCTCACTGGATGTCACCCATGTAGTAAGTTCTGTACCGCGTGTGCAGACACACGGACATCACATGTGCAAATGCTCATCCTGCCACATTTGTCACGTGTCTCTCCTTATGCACCCAGCTGGCCCCTCAGAGATCTACTTCCGTCAACTTGGAGTGCTTCTCTGCACAAGACGCTATCCTTCAGCGTATGATTGAGTGTGAGGAGTTTGTGCCTCCTGTTCCTCCACCTCCATATTATCCACCAGAATACACCTGCAGCTCGGAGACTGATGCACAGAGGTACTGGAATAAACCATAGAGGCTCAGGTTATGATATTACTAACTAATCATTAGTGGTTATTCCGACAGTATTACATATAATGGCTCCATGGACAGTCCCATCCCACTCTACCCAGTTGACTTTCCACCATCGTACGAAAGCGTGATGGGGATTCGAGAGGACAGCCAGGTGAGATTCATTGTGTTCACCAACTATGTGCTTCAGCCAGCTCAGTTGATGTAAGTCTTCTTAATTGATTCCTTTTTTTAGGCCACATTATACGATGCTCAAGCAAATGATGTCTCATGTCTCAGTGTTTCTGACCGGATCGAATCTACAGGTCATAGTGGTAATGGTGAGTTGGAAAACATAGTTAAGCCGTGGCAAGTAATGGTGAGTTAAGGATGAATACGATTTGTAGAGTGAAGTTCTTGGGATGTTGTCTTTGGATCCCCTATGGATTTCTCTTTGGTCCACTGCTTGATCCCGATTTCTCTCTCTTTTCCAGAGGACAGCAGCCCTTCTGAAGACTCTGTCCTGCTGGAGATGCAGGGCTCAGCAGGATCTGTGGGTTATGTCCAGTATCGCTTCATCAAACGCAGTCGGGCCGACTACTGTCTGAGCACTGACTGTGAACAGTGTGGACATCACCCGCAGAGCCCTACTATCAGCCTGCAGGGGCCTTTTGAGGAAGTGGCAGTACCACGTGTTAAAGGGGGGCGCTCTTTCTCCTGTTCAACCACCAGTGATTGCACTGATCCTCCTTCTTCCCATGTCACAAGTGGTGCCACACGGAGCTGTAACAGGCTGGAAACCATTGGATGCACAGTTGGTCCTTGTTTCCCAGAGTTACGTGTAAAAGGAAAGGCTCCACATGGACGGGAAGTGAACAGAGGGTCCGGGTGCTCTCTCCATCACAGCTCTTCCTGCCACACTCCAGACTGTCCCCACCGCAGGTACAGCGAGAACACCCGGCCCAAGGCCTTGTCTATAGATGTCACTCCACGTCTTGTCATCCGCTCGCACAGTGACCCTGGAATTTCCTCACTGCTCAGCACAGGTGAGATGTAGCCCTGCTTCCTACCTTATCTGCATGCAATTAAAACATTTTACAGTGTGGTCTAATGTCACAGCATCTACTTCTCTTCATATTTTCAATCTCAGATTTTGAGGTTCCTGGTTACACCAAGGTTTTAGAGGAGGACAATGTCTCGATGTCATCTGTGGATACAGGTCAGAGCGGGGTACAATAAAAAACAAATGGGCATATCTGTAATTCTGAGTTGATCTGACATAGTGGGGTACATTTCAGGAACGTAACCTACGACCCAATGCCATATTATGAGGTCATAGGGTGCAGCAAGCAGAGCTTGGTAGATAACTATGACCATTGCTAAAGCTCACATACAGAGTTCTCTATAGAAAATGAGAAGTTCTCCAGTCTCATTCCATAGAAATCTGGGGAAATCGAGTAATCCCAAAGGGTCTGCCACAGGGGCAACTAGGTTCATTGTTCTGCATGTCTAGTATCATTGCCCATTATGTGAATAATAGTATTTGTGCTTCAGGACTCTATGAAGGAGCCGCTTTCCATAGACTTCACCTGCCAGGCTCGCCAAAACTTCTTCGTGCTAATTCGGATGGAAAGAGAAGGATCCATTTGACCCGCAAAACTGTCCAGCGACTTTCCAGAAGTGGAGCATTGTCTTTGGGAGACCTGAAGGGAGGACGTAATACCCGGGTGCTTGTGGCCAGATTCCTCAATAGATCTCGACGAAGTCTCAAGGATGGAGGAGACAACAATAAGCCGGTAAGGAGGTCTACCTAGCGCCGGTCTTTTCTGTAGCGAGACAACAATAAGCCGGTAAGGAGGTCTACCTAGCGCCGGTCTTTTCTGTAGCGAGTACTTTCCATGGCTGTCCTATCGCTTTTTAAGCAATGTATCTTATTTCAGATATGGGGATTACAGTAGGTGATTTCCTCCTTCCCGAGCAGAGAGGAGCCATGTTTGCTCTTCTTTGCCGCATTCATCCTTTTAACCTTACTTCACCCTGAGCACTTATTGAGCCATTAAACCACAGCAATATTTTTACCAGTCTCAAGATTTTCACAATCTTGCCGGAATGGCGCCATCACTGTACTTATTGTCTTGCATTCACGCCTAAAAAGCCTCTTTCACGCTCAAATCTTCATGGTAGTACACGATGATTGCTCCAGGTGTTATGTCATCAGTTCATTCCTTTTATATTACCTTAATATTTCTGTCCTTTCGCAGGCTCCTAAAAGTCCACTTTCCTTTGATTACGAGAGACATCAGGTTGGGACTCCCATGCAGAGTTGTGGAGACCTCAGCTCTGCTTCTTCTCTACGTCGTTTGCTGTCTACTAGTCGGCGAGGGAACCAACGTCCTCACAGCATGAATGGGACATCTAAAGAGAGCCCTGAGTAAAGAGACTGCTCACCCAGAGACTCTGAGCCACCAGGCAGATATCACCTGTACCGGAGAGATACACAATAACAGGTGGTGGACGCCATGCACCCTGCAGACCACTACAAATAAGAGAAAAGCACAAGAAGTGACCTTATAGCACAAGTCTCCTTGTTTTTGGACCTTGCACTGAGGCTCCTGAGCTCCATTCATTTGCTCTGGGTTCTCAGCCAGTTGCTTTGCATGTTATTTTCTTGCTGTGCTCAGAGTCGTCACTTTCTGCAGTTAAAGGGCTAACACCGAGCTGTTCCTTGCCCCAAAGTCATTCAGTATTATCGTGTCCAGCGCCATTGCGGTTGGTTTTGTTGAAGAATAACATTTTGTGTTGTGTCACATTTTCACTAAATCCATCTGATGACTCTGTCTTCCTTGTTGTATGTGTACTTTGGGTTGAGTGTTGCGATGTGCACTATAGCTGGATTGAGGCGCTGGTCCATTGATTTGAATCCTCAGAGCCCGGGGCTGTATATTTCCTCAGATTAATCTTTGTTCACATCTACGCTGTGTGTGTGGTGACGGCCTGAGCCTCAGTAACCACAGGAGGCGCTGGTCCTGCCCTTGTTTGCGTCTCGGGCAGCCTTTTCTACTTTAATTGGCACCTGAACAGACCCTTACAGGCCAATCACACAAGGGCAGCAGACGACGGACCATGGATTTGTACACACGAGCCTTGGAGCCACCGTGTTTGCAGAACATTATCAGGGTGTGGAGAGCAGAATTGTTCTCATAATCTGTCATGAACCTATAGGGCATCGGCATATGTATTGATGTAGATTTTCTGTGTGGTGTCATCATGGGGCTGAGAGAGGTGCAGACGTCATCTCTCGCAATGTAGAATAGTTTCCTGTGAAGCTCCTGACATCCTCTTACGGGAGGAGAATACAAGAATTTTCTGAGGGATGTCAATGGATACTGAGATAGAGGACTGACCAACTACTAAGAATGGAGTTGACTGCCAAAGCTGCTATGTATGGAGCCTCCTGACTTCCCATGCTCTGTGGATGGGGTTCTCCTGAATAACCTCTCTTCTTGTTAGTGTGTATAACAGTCTTCCTGTAAAGTGTCAGATCACAACAATATATTACATGAATATATACTGATATCGAGATGAATTGGTATGAAGGAGACCTCCCAACTCTCCTGAGCCAACGTATCTGGAGGCCTCCTGATTCTCTACATCCGGCATTCACAAGATCTTTCTGAATCTCCTTATCTAATGTGCAGGCGTGTGGAGACGTATAGCCATTGATGCTCCACCAGGGGAAGTTATTCTAGATGGGACATGAATCTTTCACTACCTTGTAAAGCAGCCCCCTTACCATCAAGCATGACTTTCAGGAAGCCTAACAACATGATATGGGAATATATCTATTCCAGAAGGAGCAGATTCCCAGCTGTACGATGTTATCGTTTAGAGATGAGCGAACATACTCGTCTGAGCTTGATGCTCGTTCGAGCCTTAGCGTGCTCGGACGAATACTTCGCCCGCTCGAGAAAATGGCATCTCCCGCCCTTTTGCTTTTTGGCGGCCAGAAACAGAGCCAATCACAAGCCAGGAGACTCTGCACTCCACCCAGCATGATGTGGTACCCTTACACGTTGATAGCAGTGGTTGGCTGGCCTGATCAGGTGACCCTGGAATAGACTAGCCCCTGCCCGCGCTGCTCGGATCATTCTGTGTCTGGATGCCGCTAGGGAGAGAGCTGCTGCTGGTCAGGGAAAGCGTTAGGCTGTTCTATTAGAATAGTGTTAGGCAGGAGTGAGTCTACAAGAACCCAACAGCCCTTCTTAGGGCGACAATAACGTTTTATTTTACTTTTTTTTGTTTGCTTGTGGCTGGGCTTGCTGGTATTAGTAGTGCAGCTAGTACCATATTGTGAGGAATTTGCAGGGAGACTTGCTATCGTTGTTTTTAGCTCTTAGTGACACGCATATCCACCTCAAACACCGAAGTGGGACAATTTATTAGGGGTTTGATTAGAATTAGGCAGAGTCTGCTGATTTTTTTTTTTTTTTTAACTTTATTTCTTTTTATAGCTCAAAGTCATATTGCAAAGCAGTGTGCTTTCACTGTAGGCAACAAAATAGCCATAGGAGAACCCCAACGGCTTATTTAGGCCTACAATAGCGTTATATTTTCCTTTCTTTTTTTTGCTTGTGGCTGGGCTTGCTGGCATTAGTAGTGCAGCTAGTACCATATTGTGAGTAATTTGCTGGGAGACTTGCGACCGTAGTGTTTAGCTCTTAGTAACAAACATATCCATCTCAAACACCGAAGTGGGACAATTTATTAGGGGTTTGATTAGAATTAGGCAGAGTCTGCTGATTTATTTTTGTTTACCTTTATTTCTTTTTATAGCTCAAAGTCATCAGGCACAGCACAAAATCCAGTTGTGTGCTGTCAGTGTAGGTTAGAAACTAGCCATAGCAATAGGATAGCATCGTTTTGTTTAAAAAAAATAAATAAAAAACACACAAAATTTTTTTTTTAAAGTTTACACTTTAATTTGGAAAATGTTTAACCTGAGGGCTAGGGGTAGAGGACGAGGGCGTGGGCGTCCAACTACTGCAGGGGTCAGAGGTCGTGGTCCTGGGCGGGGCGAGACACCACCTGCTGATGAGGGAGCAGGGGAACGACGCAGAGCTACACTTCCTAGGTTCATCATGTCTCAAGTTACTGGGACTCGTGGTAGAGCACTGTTGAGGCCAGAACAGTGCGAAGAGATGATGTCGTGGGTTGCGGACAATGCTTCTAGCCATTTGTCCACCAGTCAGTCTTCCACGCAGTCCACCCATGTCACCGAAATCAGCACTCCTCCAGCTCCTCCACCTCAGCCTCCTTCCCCCCAGTAAAATTTGGCATTTGAACCGGCATACTCTGAGGAACTGTTTTCTGGACCCTTCCCACAGTCACAAACCACTTGTCCGGTTGCTGCTGAGCAATTTTCCGATGCCCAGGTTTTCCACCGGTCGCAGTCTGTTGGTGATGATGACATTATTGACGTAGTGGAAGAAGTGTGTAAAGAGGTGTCGGACGATGAGGAGACATGGTTGTCAGACAGTGGTGAAGTTGTTGTCAGGGCAGGAAGTCCGAGGGGGGAGCAGACTGAGGGATCGGAGGATGATGAGGTGACAGACCCAAGCTGGGTTGATAGGCCGGGTGAACACAGTGCTTCTGAGACGGAGGCGAGTCCTATAGCAGAACAGGTTGGAAGAAGCAGTGGTGGGGCCAGACTGAGAGGCAGGGCCAGAGCTGGTGCATCAGCGCCAAATGTTGCCCGTAGTCAAGCTCCTGTGGCGAGGGCTAGATTTTCAGAAGTCTGGAGGTTCTTTAAAGAAACACCGGATGACTGACGCACTGTGGTATGCAACCTGTGCCAAACCAGGATGAGCAGGGGTTCCACCACTACTAGCTTAACTACCACCAGTATGCGCAGGTATATGAATGCTAAACACCCCACTCAATAGCACCAAGCCCGTTCACCTCCGGCCGGGCACACCACTGCTCCTTCCCCTGTGTCATCTGCTAGTCAGCCCCCTGCCCAGGACCACGGCCCAAACACCTCCTGTGCGAAAACCCCATCTTCGCCTCCACGATCCTCCACAGCATCCACCAGCGTGCAGCTCTCCATACCCCAGACGCTGGAGCGCAAAAGGAAGTATAGCGCAACCCACCCACACGCCCAAGCCCTCAACGTCCACATCTCCAAGTTGCTTAGCCTGGAGATGCTGCCCTATAGGCTGGTAGAGACCAAGGCCTTTCGAAACCTCATGGTGGCGGCCGCCCCTCGGTATTCAGTCCCCAGCCGCCACTACTTTTCCCGATGTGCCATCCCAGCCCTGCACAAGCACGTGTCAGAGAACATCATCCATGCCCTGAGCAACGCCGTTTCTGACAAGGTCCACCAGACTACGGACACGTGGACGAGTGCTGTTGGGCAGGGCCACTATATATCGCTGACGGCACATTGGGTTAACTTGGTGGAGGCTGGGACCGAGTCTGACCCTGGGGCTGCTCATATACTGCCGACGCCGAGGATTGCGGGGCCTACCTCAGTCCAGGTCTCAAAGGCCTACTATGCCTCCTCCTCCTCCCACCCCTCCTCCACCTCCTCCTCCGAATTACCATCCGTGGGCATGGCGCCATCAGTCGCTAGCTCTAGGCACAGCAGCAGTGCCGTCGCTAAGCGACAGCAGGCGGTGCTCAAACTGCTGAGCCTAGGCGATAAAAGGCACACCGCCCAATAGCTATTACAGGGCATCACGGCGCAGACTGATCTGTGGCTGGCACCGCTGAACCTGAAGCCAGGCATGGTTGTGTGTGACAACGGCCGTAACCTGGTGGCGACTCTGCAACTCGGCAGACTGACACGTGTTAAATCTCATAGTTCAGCGTTTCCTCAAGACATACCCCAATCTGTCTGATTTGCTCACGAAGGATGCGCCGCATCTGTGTGCATTTCAGGAAGTCCAGCACAGATGCTGCCACTCTCAGGGCAGCGCAGCGCCGCCTCCAACTGCCCGCTCACCGACTGTTGTGCGACGTGCCCACGAGGTGGAATTCAACATTAACCATGTTATCCAGAGTTTACTAGCAGCGCAGAGCGATTGTAGACTGCCAGATGTCAACTTCCACCAGAACTGGTAGTCAGGTCACTCAGCTTCCTCAAGTCTACAATGAGGAGTGGACGTGGATGTCTGATATCTGTCAGGTGCTGAGTAACTTTGAGGAGTCAACACAGATGGTCAGTGGCGATGCCGCCATCATCAGCCTCACCATCCCGCTGCTTGGCCTGTTGAAAAACTCTCTGGTCAGCATGAAGTCGGAAGCTTTGCGCTCGTCACAAGAGACAGGGGAAGAAGATTCCCTTGTTGATAGCCAAAGCACCCTTAGGTCTGTTTCTCAGCGCATATCGGAGGAGGTGGAGGAGGATGAGGAGGAAGAGGAGGAGAATGTTGGCGAGACAGAAGAGGGGACCATTGTTCAGTCCTTCACTGTTTAGCATGTATGGGCAGAAGAAGAGGAGTTGGAGGAGGAGGAAATGGACAGTCAGGCCAGTGAGGGGAGTGAATTCTTGTGCGTTGGGACTCTGGCGCATATGGCAGATTTCATGCTAAGCTGCCTATCCCGTGACCCTCGCGTTCAAAGAATTTATTCCAGCACCGATTACTGGGTATGCACTCTCCTGGACCCACGGTACAAGCAAAATCATTCCACTCTCATCCCTGGAGAGGAAAGGAGTGTGAGAATGCATGAATACCAGCAGGCCCTGGTGCACAAGCTGAAACAGTATTTCCCTTCTGACAGCGCTAGCGGCAGAGTGCGTAGTTCTGCGGGACAAGTAGCGAGGGAGAGTAGGCGAGCAGGCAGCTTTTCCAGCACTGGCAGGGGTACGCTTTACAAGGCCTTTGCCAGTTTTATGTCACCCCAGCAAGACACTGTCACCTGTCCCCAGTCTCGGCAGAGTAGGGCTGATCTTTACAGAAAGATGGTGAGGGAGTACGTAGCTGACCATACCATCGTCCTAAATGATCACACAGCTCCCTACAACTACTGGGTTTCAAAGCTGGACATGTGGCACGAACTGGCGCTGTACGCCTTGGAGGTTCTTGCCTGCCCTGCCGCTAGCGTGTTGTCCGAGCGGGTTTTCAGTGCAGGTGGTGGCATCATCACCGATAAGCGTACATGCCTGTCGACTGACAGCGCTGACAGGCTGACGCTTATTAAGATGAATAAAGCCTGGATTTCTCCGGATTTTCATTCTCCACCAGGTGAAAGAAGCTCAACCTGAATAATGTATGCACTCCTCCTCCTCATTGTCCTCCTTCTCCTCCTCTTTGTACACTAAAGCATGGGAAACTGGCTATTTTTTGGCTCTGGCTCTAGCTATAGTACTTGTATTTGTATGTATTTAATTTTTCTGGAGGGTCCTCTGTTTTAAGCAATTTTTGGGAGTGCCACATACAGGCACTCAATCTATTTAATTTTTCTGGAGGACCACCTACCTGCTCCTCTGGTTTGAAAACTTTTTTGGACTGCCACATACAGGCACTATCCAAATTAAATTGTCTCCATAGCAGCCTCCACATGTCGTCTTTTTAGCTGGCTCCACACGTTGTCTCCATTGCTACCTCCACACGTCATCGCCATAGCTGCCTCCAAAAGTCGTCCATATAGCTGCCTCCATACATGGTCTCCTTATCAAACGAACTGTGTCAGGCAGAATTTTGGGTTGTTTTCATGGCTTCCACATCAAACTTGTTAACTTTGTCGCCACCCTGCTGTGTAATCCACAAAATATACTGGCAAACTTTTATCATTTACCGATATTATTTCAGCGCTTCTTGCGCATCTGTTTACATTCCCCTCACCCGCCATATCCCAAACTTATAAGAACGCTACTACACTTGATCTTATACAAAAGGTTCTTAGAAGTGCTGTTTGGGGAGTAGCCTAGAGACAGGGGCTTGGATTGGCGAAAACTCGCCTGGCAGCGGAGCGCCAGCTCCATCTCAAGATCCAACTAACATAGTTTTAACTGCAGCACCTTTAATCTACTACTAGTTCACTGCCTCCATACATGGTCCCCTTATCAAACGAGCTGTGTCAGGCAGAATTTTCAGGTGTTTCACCAGATACATAGTGGAACTCGGCCGATCTGTCGCCGCCATGCTGGAGACCTGAAGTTGCAATCATAGCAGCGCAATATGGATGCCCCATACTGTCGCTCTTAATCATGGAAGTCGTCTCCATGGCTGCCTCCACATGTCGTCCCCTTATCAAAAGAGCTGTGTCAGGCTCATTTTTCGGGTGTTTCACCAGATACGTTATGGAACTTGGTCACTATGTCGCCACCATGCTGTGTTATCGACTAAATATACCGTCAACCTTTTGTTCACATAGGAAATCATTTCAGCGCTTCTTGCTCACCTCCATTGGTGAAGCCTGAGTCCATTTAGGGTATGTCGCCATGAGACTCTCTAGCCTGCCACTGCTGCCGCTGCCTCTGCATGCCGTCCCCTAGAGTGTCAGGGTCAATTATTGCATGTTTTAGATGCTATCTAGCCTCATTCGGTCACTCTGTCATGGCCATGCTGTTGCCCATAATTTTGGCATAATGGTGCGATTAGGCAGCCTCAGAGGCATCCATGCATGCTGCCCCTGCTGTTTCCTGTCCATTTCCGTGGTGTTTCCATCCTTTTCTGAGGTTCCCAGGTGTTTGGGCAAGCTTCCCTGTGCAGAGCCTTGGTCCCCTTGAAAAATGCTCGAGTCTCCCATTGACTTCAATGGGGCTCGTTATTCGAGACGAGCACTCGAGCATCGGGAAAAGTTTGTCTCGAATAACGAGTACCCGAGCATTTTAGTGCTCGCTCATCTCTATTATCGTTACATCTCTTCAGCACAGTGTAGGGAACCGGTTTGGCTTGTGGAGAGGCTTGTGATTAGGGACAGTTCTCCTTATAAAGAGTTTGCCAGTTAAGGCCTCCCATCTAATGTGAGAACAGCTCTGCCATCTCCATGAAGCTAATGTGCACAGAGGTCTCCCAATTCTCACCATACGATGATGCGCTGTGGCCTCTCTCCATGGGGGTCCTTCCTGCTCTTCTACAACATTTTTGACAGGAATTTTTTTAGATACCGATATATATTTTGAAGAAGGACCGACCCCTTATTGTAATGATAAAGGAGATAACTCTACCCTGCTAATGTGTATACAGTTCCCCCGATTCATCCATCTTCTGTGTCTGAGGACCTACCCTGTAAAGCTTGTTACAGTAAAGTTACAGGACATCTACCATGGGATTACCTGATACTAGAGGACTATTACGTACCTCCGCATCCCATCCCAGTGTGTCCCAAGCTTCATTTCTTATATCTTTACATGGCCGCATTTCTGTAAAACATAAGTTTATAAGATATGCAAATTAGCCTATGGTGCTCTGCAGAGCCCCATCAGGCTCCACTGTGATAATATATCCTGTGCATACGGCCAAACTTTAGTTTGTAGGAAATCCCTTTCAAGTCAGAAACCTTCAAAAACAATAGGGAAACATACATATCTAAAAACCCCAGTAAGTTCAAGGGCAGGTTATTCCACTGGGAAGATAGTCATGTATGGAATCAACAAAGACCAGAATTTCACTGACATTAAGGCACATTTACTTACCCGGTCCTGTCGTGATCCAGTGGCGCGTTCTCCCACGAGGATTCGGGTCTTCCGGCGATTCACTAAGGTCGCGCGCCCAATGTCCACCAGGTGTCACTGCTGCGCCGAGGTTCGCCGGAGTTCACCAACCTATTCCCGGTGCATGTAAGCGCATGTCAAGCGACACATTTTTGCTTTTTAAATACCGCGGTTTTTCCAAATCTGTCGGGTTTTCCAACGGCCACGCCCCCCCGATTTCCGTTGCATGCATGCCGGCGCCGATGTGCCACAATCCGAAACCCGGGGCAATTCGCTGCAAACCGGTAATTTTCAGGAAACCCGACGAAAAAGAGCGATTCGGACCCTTAGTAAATGACCCCCATTGAGTTTAATCTTTGCAAAGAACCAACCAACCATCCTAATCACTAAGCCCTCGCTGCAGTGTGCCGTATTATTACAGGTTGGTTGCAGGGAGACAGTTCACGGCCTGAGCCCTCTCCATACAGGGGAGATGTTTGCTGCATATGGCAGTGATCCCCCACTTGTGATTGGTGCTGGTGTTATCCCGTTACGTTACACCATTAAAGCAGCCGGCGGCATGTAACAGCCAGTACCGCCATCTTGGCTGTGAACGACGATCCATCGGATAGCGGCCTGGAGCCTCTACAAGAGCTCAGGACTTTTCAGCAGATCTATTACAGATCATTCGCAAAGTCCTCATATACTGCACTACATAAAATATATAAAAACCTAAAATTCCATTCACCCCCTTATCCCAGAACTGATGTAAAGAACAGTAAAAATCCTAAACTTCGCTGCTTTGCATAAATCCTGATATGTCAATATATATAACCGGTTATTACCATCGGTGAACCCTATAACGGAAAATAACGCCCAAATGGCAAACCAAAAAGTGATCAAAAGGTCATCCAGTCCCAAAAATGTTATTTACACAGCTCCGTACACCGAAGAATGTGATTGTACCAACTCGAGGAATCAATAGGCGCTGTCATATGTAAGTAAGAAATTGGCACAAATACATTTGTAATCCGCTTCCCAGTACACGGCCGGGAATATTACATCCCATGGAATATGCATTTCCCATCACATGATCCCACGACCCCACTCACTGTCTATAGGAATGAGCTGGCCGAGTACGGCATTTGGCATCATCATCAGTGCAATAGACTTTGGATGGAGAGTTAGGTTCCATCCATGGGGATCCAGCCCCTCTATTTATAAAGTGTGGAGGTCTCAAGCCCCCCATTCCTCCACAGTAACATGCAGCAGGAGAGGCCATCTATGGAAAGGTGGAGCTGGGTGTCTGCCCCAATTGATCGATTCCTCATGGCCTCTGCTAACAGACCATCAATAGTAAATCCTGTCCAACCTCCAACTTATGTAGTGGACATCCCAATTCAACACAGAGACTTCAGCCTCCTGATGGACATTTAATATCTCATAATTGTACAAGAGTTCATGACGCTTTCTGTGGCCGAGCCTTGAGACATCTCCTGCAGTACACCTGAGGACCTACAGTCATGGCCATAAGTTCTGAGAATGATACAAATGTAAATTATTACTACCCTATATACTCGAGTATAAGCCGACCCAAGTATAAGCCGAGGCCCCTACTTTTACCACAAAAACCTGGTAAAACCTATATTTTGTTTACTCGAGTATAAGCCGAGTTTGGGTTTTCAGCACATATTTTTGTGCTGAAAAACTAGGCTTATACTCGAGTATATAAGGTAAGTCTCCGGCATTAGGTGTAATAATGGTAATTTGTATATTCTCCAGAATGTTATAAAGAGCGATCAGCTTATCAGCAATTCATTACAGAGTCAGTATCTGCCTAGAAAATGAACTTTTTCCCTCAAAACACATTTCCCCTTCATTGCAGGCGCCTTAGGCGGAGCAGCGGCCATGGTGTCAGTGATGTCTCCAGTAGCACAGGTGCAGGGGCTGATGAGGACAGGGCTGGGGGACAATCTGTCAGGATAAAGTAACAATCACGCCCCTGGACACTTTACAAGGAGGCTGGTGCTTGGCATCATTGTTTCTCTTCTGTTACCCATGGTTATCTCTAAAGAAACACGTGCAGTCATCATTGCACTGCACAAAACTGGCCGAACAGGGAAGAGTATCATCAAGGAATCCAAGGAGAGAGGCTCCATTGTTACCAAAAAGGCTCCAGGAGCCCAAGAAGGAGCAGCAAGCGCCAGGAGCGTCTCTTACAAGTGTCTCAGCTTGGGGATGGGGCTCTCAGCATCGCAGAGCTTGCTCAGGAATGGCAGCAGCAGGTGTGAGGCATCTGCACGCACTGTGACACTGCAGAGACTCCTGGAGCAAGGCCTGGTGTCCAGGAGGGCAGCAAAGAAGCCGCTTCTCTCCAGAAACCATCAGGGACAGACGAATATTCTGCAGGAGGTGCAGGGAGTGGACGCTGAGGACTGGGGGAAAGGCATTGTCTCTGATGAATCCCCTTTCCGATTGTTGGGAGAAGACAAGGTGAGCGATGCCCCCAGTCCTGTCTCCTGCACCTGTAAAGCCTCCTGCAGCCATTCATGTGTGGGGGGGTGGCTTCTCAGCCAAGGGAACCACCTAAAAACACCTCCATGAATAAAGAATGGAGCAGAATGTCCTCCAGGAGCCACTTCTCCCAACCCTCCAGGAGCAGATGGTGATGAGCAATGCCTCCTCCAGCATGATGGAGCACCGGCCATAAAGGGGAGAACTAAATGGCTCCGGGAACAGAACACAGAGATTCTGGGTCCATGGCCCGGAGGCTCCCCAGATCTTATCCCATTGAGAACTTGTGCTCAATCATCAGGAGACGGGGGACAAACAAAACCAACACATTGTGACAGAATGCAGCAGTGATTGTGCAGGAATGGACGGCTATCAGTCAGGATTGGCTCCAGGAGGTGAGTGAGAGCTGCCAGGGAGAATTGCAGAGGTCCTGAAGAACAAGGAGAGGTCCTGCAGATACTGACTCGCTGCAGTAACTCCTCCTACCTGACAATAAAAGCTTCTGCTCCCCATAATATGATTGCACTTGTATCTCTGTATGTGATAAACATCTGACAAACCAGAGGGACACATGTGACAAGAGAAGATTTCTGTCATTCTCAGAACCTATGGCCATGACTGTAGAGGAGCTTCTAATAGAGTGCTATGAAAGGTTTACCAGTGACGTCACGACACTAAACGCTGCCTCAAACCACAACTCCATGTGCTAGGACATTTCATTCTCTTAGTGATCATGAGTTGGGTCATGAGCCTTACGTCAGTTTGGCCCTGTTTTTGGCCTGTAGGTGAGCTGAATGTTCAGTTTCTGGTGTTTCTCCCCCATTACTCGATAAACATTGCTTTGAAGGCGTTTATTTGGAAAATAATAAAAATGAATTGTAAAGGTTCCAGCACATACAGCAGATCAGTGGGGAAAAAAGGAACCCAGAGCGTTAATGGTTTTCAAAAATGGATATCCTCATTATTAAGGTCATCTGCTCCATCAGTTTCTGGTGTCCCGGGAACTTAGGATGGGATTGGATGAGAGTTTTTAGGTCACTCCATCTTAACATCACGCTTCTGGCCTGGGTTGATGGAATCCACTGAGGGTCACCATCAGCTCTGTTTGTAAGGCTTGTCACGGGTTTCCTTGCGATCCATGCCTCAGATCGCAGGCACCCTCGTGCCTCCCTCCGTGGTGGCGCTGCTCCAGCCCTGCGGCCCTTACTTACCTCTCCACGATCCTGCTCTCTACTCTCGGCTAGGGCGCGCGTGCACTCGGAAATTTATAGGGCCAATGCACCACTGATCTGCGCTGGCCATTTCCGGGGTTGCTATATAATCCAGCGGTTCCCACCACTCCCTGACGGATCTTCAAGTCATTTTGTCTGAAGTGATAGCTCCCTGTGAGTTCCAGTGTTCCCGTTCCCATCTGCCTGGACCTCCCACTGCTGACCCTGGAGTTGGACTCTGACTTCTGCATCTCTGCTGACTGCCCGCTATGCCTGACCACGAGACTGTCACCTCCCAAGGAACCTCCGGTGGAACGACCTGGTGGCACCCCGCTACAGCAAGACCATCCCGCTTTGTGGCGGGCTCTGGTGAAGACAAGGTCCCAGGTTTCGGCTAGTACCACCACCTGCGGTGGTCCAGAGGGTCCACTGATCCCGAACTCTGACAAGGCTCCATATCTTCTCCTGCCCTCCATTGTCCAGCCTTGGCTGCAGTTGCCTCTACATCCTAGTAATGCAGCAGACATGCAGCATATCTTTTACCCTCATCGTCTGCATTGCTGTGGGCAGCCTCAGTCTCTTTATTAAGCCTTCTCGTACATGCAAGAGACCAAATGTAACATCATCTGAGATAGGTGGAGGAGCCAGAGCCTGCACACATGAAGCTCAGATTATCTGCAGTGGCAGAGCAGCATCTAGTGGGTGGCAGAGGATCTTCAGCTCACATTCATTTTGTCACTAAACAATGCACTTCATACACAAGAGAGATGGTGGGAAAAAAACCTCAGAGTGTAGGAGCTTTATGGGCATTCTATGCTCCTCCTGTCTCTGATCTCTTCCATGTGTCTGAGCTTTACATGCAGTTCTCTCCTCTTAATGGCCCAGATTTTCAGTAGTGGAGAACCACGAGGTGTTGTCCCGTTCTGGACGGTGCTGCCACACTTAGAGATTAGACCGGAATGTTATATCCGTCAGGCTCCAGCCATGTCCAAGCTCTACATGCAGTTCTCTCCTTCTTATATCTATTGACCTCTACAAGTAGCTCTCTCCTCCACATGTCTCTGAACTGTAAAGGCAGTTCTCTCCTCAGTCTCTGAGTTGTACAGGTAGTTCTCTCCTCCTCATATGTCTTGACCTCTACAGTTATTTCTTCCCTGCTCCTGTCTTTGAACTGTACAGGCAGTTCTCTATTTCAAAATATCATAGTATAAAAGGCTGGAAAAAGACGCAACTCCATCAAGTCCAACCTTTAAGAATTAAACAAATGTTTTTTCCCCCATAACACATGATATTTCTGCTCTCCAGCAAGGCGTCCAGGTCTCTCTTGAACATGTACATAGAGTCCGCCATAACAACCTCCTGCGGCAGAGACTTCCATAGTCTCACTGCTCTTACAGTAAAGAACCTTTGTCTATGGTGATGGTAGAACCTCCTCTCCTCTAGGTGTAGAGGATACCCCCTGTCTATGGTGATGGTAGAACCTCCTCTCCTCTAGGTGTAGAGGATGCCCCTGTCTATGGTGATGGTAGAACCTCCTCTCCTCTAGGTGTAGAGGATGCTCCTGTCTATGGTGATGGTAGAATCTCCTCTCCTCTAGGTGTAGAGGATGCCCCCTGTCTATGGTGATGGTAGAATCTCCTCTCCTCTAGGTGTAGAGGATACCCCCTGTCTATGGTGATGGTAGAGCCTCCTCTCCTCTAGGTGTAGAGGATGCCCCTGTCTATGGTGATGGTAAAACCTCCTCTCCTCTAGGTGTAGAGGATGCCCCCTGTCTATGGTGATGGTAGAACCTCCTCTCCTCTAGGTGTAGAGGATGCCCCCTGTCTATGGTGATGGTAGAACCTCCTCTCCTCTAGGTGTAGAGGATGCCCCCTGTCTATGGTGATGGTAGAACCTCCTCTCCTCTAGGTGTAGAGGATGCCCCCTGTCTATGGTGATGGTAGATCCTCCTCTCCTCTAGGTGTAGAGGATGCCCCCTGTCTATGGTGATGGTAGATCCTCCTCTCCTCTAGGTGTAGAGGATGCCCCCTGTCTATGGTGATGGTAGAACCCCCTCTCCTCTAGGTGTAGAGGATGCCCCCTGTCTATGGTGATGGTAGAATCTCCTCTCCTCCAGGTGTAGAGGATGCCCCCTGTCTATGGTGATGGTAGAACCTCCTCTCCTCTAGTTGTAGAGGATGCCCCCTGTCTATGGTGATGATAGAACCTCCTCTCCTCTAGGTGTAGAGGATGGCCCCTGTCTATGGTGATGGTAGAACCCCCTCTCCTCTAGGTGTAGAGGATGCCCCCTGTCTATGGTGATGGTAGAACCTCCTCTCCTCTAGTTATAGAAGCAGCCCCCGTCTATGGTGATGGTAGTACCTCCTCTCCTCTAGGTGTAGAGGATGGCCCCTGTCTATGGTGATGATAGAACCTCCTCTCCTCTAGGTGTAGAGGATGCCCCCTGTCTATGGTGATGGTAGAACCTCCTCTCCTCTAGTTGTAGAGGATGCCCCCTGTCTATGGTGATGATAGAACCTCCTCTCCTCTAGGTGTAGAGGATGGCCCCTGTCTATGGTGATGGTAGAACCTCCTCTCCTCTAGGTGTAGAGGATGGCCCCTGTCTATGGTGATGATAGAACCCTCTCTCCTCTAGGTGTAGAGGATGCCCCCTGTCTATGGTGATGGTAGAACCTCCTCTCCTCTAGGTGTAGAGGATTCCCCCTGTCTATGGTGATGGTAGAACCTCCTCTCCTCTAGGTGTAGAGGATGCCCCCTGTCTATGGTGATGGTAGAACCTCCTCTCCTCTAGTTGTAGAGGATGCCCCCTGTCTATGGTGATGGTAGAACCTCCTCTCCTCTAGGTGTAGAGGATGCCCCCTGTCTATGGTGATGGTAGAACCTCCTCTACTTTAGGTGTAGAGGATGCCCCCTGTCTATGGTGATGGTAGAACCTCTACTCCTCTAGGTGTAGAGGATGTCCCCTGTCTATGATGATGGTAGAACCTCCTTTCCTCTAGGTGTAGAGGATGCCCCCTGTCTATGGTGATGGTAGAACCTCCTCTCCTCTAGGTGTAGAGGATGCCCCCTGTCTATGATGATGGTAGAACCTCCTCTCCTCTAGGTGTAGAGGATGCCCCTGTCTATGGTAATGGTAGAACCTCTTCTCCTTTAGGTGTAGAGGATGCGCCCTGTCTATGATGATGGTAGAACCTCCTTTCCTCTAGGTGTAGAGGATGCCCCTGTCTATGGTGATGATAGAACCTCCTCTCCTCTAGGTGTAGAGGATGCCACCTTTCTATGGTGATGGTAGAACCTCCTCTACTCCAGGTGTAGAGGATGTCCCCTGTCTATGGTGATGGTAGAACCTCCTCTACTCCAGGTGTAGAGGATGTCCCCTGTCTATGGTGATGGTAGAACCTCCTCTCCTGTAGGTGTAGAAGATGACCCCTGTCTATGGTGATGGTAGAACCTCCTCTCCTCTAGGTGTAGCGGATGCCCCCTGTCTATGGTGATGGTAGAACCTCCTCTACTCTAGGTGTAGAGGATGCTCCCTGTCTATGGTGATGGTAGAATCTCCTCTCCTCTAGGTGTAGAAGATGTCCCCTGTCTATGGTGATGATAGAACCTCCTCTCCTCTAGGTGTAGCGGATGCCCCCTGTCTATGGTGATGGTAGAACCTCCTCTACTCTAGGTGTAGAGGATGCTCCCTGTCTATGGTGATGGTAGAATCTCCTCTCCTCTAGGTGTAGAAGATGTCCCCTGTCTATGGTGATGATAGAACCTCCTCTCCTCTAGGTGTAGAGGATGCCCCTGTCTATGGTGATGGTAGAACTGCCTCTCCTCTTAGTTTCTTATCATTTACATACTTATATGTGATTATTTTTGCTCTCTTGGCAATATTTCTCTCAGTTTCTATTTTTGTGGCCTTTATCTGCATTTTACAGGATTTATTTTTCTCTCTATAATCCTGTAATGCCTCATAGCTACCTCTGCATTTTAGCAGGTAAAACGCCTGATCTTTCTTGTTTATTGCTCGCCTTACAGAACCAGTTAACAAATTGTCTTTTTCTTGTTCCTCTTGTGCTTTTTACCATATGGTATGAGTTTCTCACAACTCCCCCCCAAATTGTAATTTTGGTAC